>NC_068955.1:18646536-18844036 GCF_026419915.1 Harpia harpyja | reverse complement strand
ATGGCTATCTCTGCTCAAATAGGTATTCGTGGGGCTATGAGGAAAATGACTGCTCCCAATACAGCCTCTTGTCATTGCACCTCACATGAATTTCTGCAAGATAGGATGATAGCACGAGGATAGCCAGCATTAACACTATACTTCTTTCATTGTCTGGGCCCTAAACAAAGCCCTTACAGCTCTGTGGGAAGATTCCCACAGACTTCAAGAGGAGCTGCTCTAGGCCCACTCATACCTCTCAGCCTGAGTCTGAATTTATCACCAATGTGCTGAACATACCCAATTCAGAATAAAAGCTGAGGGAGTTGAGCTTCAGCGCATGTATTCATCAGGCCCATTGGATCTGCATATATATACAGTGATGTATTTGTGAACAGGAGTGGAGTGTGAGGGAAAAAAATAAAGGCAATTTCTTCTCTGTCTCTGCAATTTAATAAATTCGCAATCTTTGAATAGCTCTCTCTCTCGTATATTTCAAAGAATTTTCTCTAGCAATTGCATTGTTTCTAGTAGTAATACAAATAAAAATTTTTGTTTCTATAGCACCTTACATCCAAATATCCCAAAGCACTTGACAAGCATTCATCAAGATCTGGCTCACATTCCCACATGACTAATGTTCAATAAATATTTTTGATGCACCATTTTCCCAGCTTTGCAAGTCAGATATTTGTGTGGCCTTCCCTCCCTCACTAGGAGTCTCACATATAAATCACTGCATAAATACTTAAGGTAGCAAACAGTTCCTTCAGGTGACAACAGGAACATAATGTACAGAGCCATGATTCACTGCAGGATTCTACAGGCCCTAAAAATTTATCATGGCGGACTCTACATGCAGTTTGGATTTTACATCTGCCTTTGCTGTCTGTCTAAGTATAGAGGTTTGTAACTATAAACAAATTTTTTTAGGAATAATTGTACTGTATGTACATATAAGAGTACTCACTTTATTTTGCATTACATATAGCAGAGTGTTTCTAAGTGCTCCTTGAACATACAGTGTTACAGGAACAACTGAATTTCTCATTCATAAATGTCATGTTCACATTAGTAGCAGGTGCACTTTTATTTTCATATAGCTGTGTAATTTAGGGGAGGAGAAAGAAGGGGCTCTTTAAAATATCAATAAGGAATTGTAAGTGTAATGCCACCAACAGTACTTTTAAAAATAAATATTAAGTATTTGGACCCTTGACATTCTGGAATGAATAAATTATTTAAGAGAAAATGTGTTAAGACTGAATGCAAGGGTTAAAAGCAAAGGGGTAGAGAATGTAATAAGAGGTGGCCTCACACTGCTAAGACAGGCCTGTCCATAGCTGGTGATCGCTCTTTTGTGCTTACTTAAAATCTCACACTAATGGCACATCAAGAGGCAAAAGCAATTGGGCACATGCACTATGGCAACCATGTTCACTACTTAAGAATATCCTGTTTCCAGATTCCTGAGTACTTTACCATATTCTGGAAAAAATTAGGTCTTATATATAATTTTTTTTAAGATGGCAAAGGATTGTCTAAGACTTTACAGTGTCTCCTTTAAGACTTTTTTTTTTAAATGTTAAGATTCAAAAGTTATGAAAAGTTTGGCACATCAGAAGTTCAGCTATACATATGGAAAAAAATGGAATTCAGAGACTATTTTTTAAAGACGAGCTATGATGCACAGATGTGCACACTTGCGGACTTGTTCTGTTTCACAATATGAAATCTGCAGGTTTTGTTTTCTAAAATAATCCAGAATAAAAACACATTCACAACCTGTAGGCTGGCACAGCATACCTGAGTGAGAATGTATAACCCCCATCTAAACCAGTAACTTAAACCTTTATCAGCATCCAAACGGAAAAAGACAAAAGGTAAGACTTGTAAGACAGCTATTGATTCATATAAGTTTTCAAGTCCTGATGTTTGATATTTAATATGTCTTCATCTAAATTAAAAAAAAAAAAAAAAAACAAAAACAAAAAAACCAAGTTCATGAAAAATTAGGGAAACAATCTGTCTCACACGTTAAGAAACATTTAAGACCATTCTGCTGATGTAACTGTAGGAGCCACACATGCATGCAGGCTCTTTAAGAACTTTTGTTCAAAAAAAACCCCAAAAAACCCAAATGAGTCTGAGTTCTTTAATTCTGTGAACACTCCTCAGTTGGCACTGACTGCCTCATGGGCTTCATTTTCACTACTATAGTCTGATTTGGGATCATCCTCATAGTCCTCATACATTTCTATTTCATCCTCTCCATTTATCATTTCATTTCCAGCAAGGCTTCCGCTGTCCGTCTTCATACCATAAGTGCTCTGAATGACGGGGATGCTGGGCTCAGGGCTGGCAGAGGTGCTGGAACAATCTGATGTCATCTGAGGTGATGGTGTGGTAGTCGCCATGGTAATAGCACCAGGATAGACAACCCCCGTTCCTGTGGTAATTGGAATTTGAGGCTGTTGTCTGGAAGGAAAAACAAGAGGGGAACGTGATTTCCTGTGTTCACAGGAGGGAAGACCTTCCGCAAGTCCAAACGAAAGAAAAGTGAGTGGTTTCCTAGAAAGGCTGCATGCATTCCTCTGGGGTTCACAGTCTGGTCCCATACGGTATTGGTTCATCTTACCTCCCCCCATGGACAAATGGACAGTAAACCGTTTAGTAACTACCACACATTGATTCTTTTGTATATTTTATGTGTTTATTTAAACCATACTGCAAACTAGCACTTGGACAGAGATCATCAAAAGGCTTCAGGCACCTGTGTGATGCCTAACTGCTACTGTAGACATAATGTCTCTAAAATCTAAATCCTCCAAACTCCTGACAAGAGCTTCTGTTAATGAGAGGACCTCTATTACCTGTAAGTGCCAAAAATGGCAGACATTTGTGACTAAGTAACATTGTCTAAGTATGTAATCTACTATGTAAGTGCTAGGTAGACTCCTACGTCACTTAGAAATACTTTTGATATTTTATTTCTGGCTTTTGATTTTTATTTAAATCCATGATCAGAATGCCATTTGTTCTTCAGGATTTAATGTGTAAGACTGAGTTTTTGAAGCAAAGTACTTTAAGAAAAAAAGAATACATGTTCTTTTTTCTATGGTAACCAACAGTCTACAGGAATTCAAACTTCCTCCTGAGGACCCAGTGTCAGACCTGATCTATTTTGACAATGCAAATACATGGGAAGACTCAATTAAGGGTGCACTACCTCTACTTCTGACACATCTCACCTTCTGATATCTAACTTTGCACTATGTAACGTTGTCTTTTTCATGTGTGTGTGATTTTAAGCATACTGGAGCAATACCATACTTCAACTAAAATAGGCTTATATCACTGCCAGTCAAGAAATTCAACACAAGCTTTAACTGTAAGCATGTATATAGTTGTAATAAGTGATGCAATGTCTTTTCTTACAGTGATGTACTTATATTCAAATGCTCTGCTGAGTAAAGTCCAGGTTGCTGAACCCATTCCATGGTCAAGCCCTTACTGGCTACAAATTAATTAAATCTACTTCTTAGATTTGGATTCATTAACTAATAACGTAATTTCTATACTAAAATACTCATACAAATATTCTCATATTATTTCTGGATCATTACCTTTAGTAAAGCTACGAGGAGAAGGAGGGATGTAACTTGTCTGAAGGAAGAGAATCTCCATCGTACTTTAGATGTAACACTGAATGAATATACTCCAGTACCAGAAATACCTAAATGCCCTGGAAGATGCTGTTTTAGTATTGACTAGTTATTGAACACATGTGCCTATTTGCATAATCTATTTGAAGAATCGTATAATTCAATGTATTCCCAAACTTCTTTAGAGCAATATTGACCAAGTATTAGAGAACTATTATATAATTTTAGCAGGAGAAACAGCGTCAGATGTGTTTGAATAATCCAAAGAATCTATAACTTCTTGACCACTGTGTCAATGTATGCTAAAACTCAAAAGGACATTCCATAAACCAGTCTCTCAAATCCTTAATCATTAGCTAAATCAATATACAAAATAATGTAAAGCTTATTTACAAGTCCCTAGATGTTGGGTCTTTATAGTTCATTGATCAAACTCTAATTTTGATAAATATCACACTACAGAGTTACTGGGAAACCAAAGTCCTTCAAGTTTGGGAACCAATACGGACAGTCAAGTCATGAACACTCTGTGTAAGATAATATTAAAATAGCATCTAGTACTGTCATTGCTGGTACTGCTAGCCTGACTCTTAAAGCCTCTGCACAGCTTGAGAAATTCAAACATCTGTTGTATAAGTATGGTACACCTGGCTAGCAACGAGCAAAAACATCGCAGTAATTCATTTGACACAGTCATTATACTCCTGTTTGCAAATTATGATTTGCAGATGATTTACAAACAGCTAGGGATTTTTCACTAAATTTTCACTTTTAAAATGGTCTGATAAATGTTCTGTGAGAACAATTTTCAGCCAATGTATTTGCTTGCAAGTGATTTTCTGCAAACATCTTTCAATACTTTATCCATAAAATTGAACACCTACCTCACATGGGAACATTTCTGTTTTAGGATTGCATGTTGTCAGAAGTATAAATTATTACTGTTAAAAACCCACATGCATCTCCTCCACAAATTTTAGACACAGAAAATATTCACATTAATGACTGTTTCCACAAAGCAAAGGAAAAAGAAACCCAGACATGGTCACAGCAAAATTCTACATAGTTGTCACCAGGCCATACACACTTAATTCTCTCTAACCTGCCCATCTAACAACTGCTGGTACTAATCTTTTTCCGGTACTTCTTAGAATAAATACATTCACAAAACAAAGCATCCCCAATTGTTCATCGAAGAACACCACAATATTAATGCCAAAAGATGTTTTGAGAAAAGTTGTTTTTACAACTCTTACAATAAGAATTGTAGAATATACTCAAAGAATGAGTGCAAGCTGCTCTTGTGTTATAGATGACACTGGGGATCAGAGCCCTAATATCCACCCGTAACCCTCCCCCCAAAAAAGTTTGCATTTTTTTAGAAGCAAATTTCCTTTTTATAAGCAGCAAGAAGGAAAAAAAAAAAAAAAAAATCTGTTTAGGACAGGGCTGCGAGGTGTCTCAATAAAATGATGGTTGTCAGTGTAAAGCCCGAAAGGACAGGCTAAGTTAAGATATTCAGATATTCTTTCAAATGCTTATCAAGTCAGCAAAACTCTTTTGCATATCCACATTTCAATGGGACAGGGTATATTTGTCCAAGTACCACCCATTTCAAACTATAAAGGGAGCAGGTCATCTAAGCATAATGAAGCAGAATTTACAGAGATACCTTTTACCTGAGAATGTGTGGCAAACTACAGAATGAATCTTACTGGTAAAGAACTTGATAGGTGTAACAGGAAAGTTAACGGCTTACTGAATTTGTCATTCATAAACGCAGTTCTTCTTTACATGTTAAACATTATCAGACATGGTGTGTATGCCTGCTGCTGGGTAATAACTGTGAGCTTGAAATTACCTATATCTCACCATGGAACTGTAAACATGTGGTAAGTGTACCACCTAAAGGGGAAGTGTCTCAAATTGCTACCCATTTGCTAGTAAAAATTTGTTAGCACTTAAACACAGGCACCCCCACACCCCCAGTAACTAGACACCTACCTCTCACTTGAGCCCTGTTGTTATTTAGAGCTGATCAGGTTGTCACTGTAAATTCTGCTCAAGTTGATGCATTACATCCCAGAAAGCCTTACTTTAAGATACCACAAACTATATGGATGGCATATGTTACTGGAGATGAATGTTATCATTTTCTAAGTAATTAAATTTTATAGGATGGGGAGAGGGGAAGAAATCAGAGCATTTATTTGAATTCTAACCACTCTCCCTGAAAGGAAGAGTTGGAGTTTCTAACCTATGACTCTGGCCATTATGTTTTCTTTTATTTGTAGTTCTTAAAGGCATTCATGTTAATGGTGTTTTTCATAACATTAAATTCCACATGTTTAATCTTTGTATCTAGCTAGAGTTTTGCCTATCATAGGACCTTGGAGTGAGGAGATAACAACATGCTTTACTGCAAGCTACAGGTTACAATTCAGCTCAGTTGCACATGGTTAAAGCAAGGATGTTTTCTGCCTGGTTAAAATTTCCAGAACCCAACATTAATCTTCCTATCTCTTCAGATCCATGAGGAACGGTGATGCATGGCTATGTACCCTGAGTTCAAACCACTCCTGTCTCCACCATCTCCTCTTTGCCAAAGAAATCCTTATGTGGCCAGTTACTACACGTCGCTTGCCCCTCTGCTCTGCCAGCATCGCTAACATCTGTCCAGTTTGGAGCTAAAGATTTGGCCCAAAATAGTTAGGTAAATATAAAAAAGGAGGTAACATGAAAATTCTTAGACCAGTTGACCTGCTCACAAGTTTGCAGCATTAATATTCTTCGGATTTTCCTGGAGAATGTTCCACTTTTGACTTTTGCAAAAGTAGCTAAACATTTAAATTGGCAAATTACCATTGTTTTCTGATCCCTTCCCCATTATTTTCTGACAGCTCTTTAGATGACTGAAGCAAAATCAATTGCATTAAGGAAAATGCTTATACGCTACACACCCCTGAAACTTACATTCCCATAAGGAATGAAATAACAGTAAATCTCACAAAAGCACCCATTGTGTACTTACTTTAAGTTCAAGCTACAGGAGTATAATATTACAGCCTTATTCAAAACCGTAGTCTAGCAACATTCAGACTATGTGTGTACAGTAATTATAAACACTATAAAGGCTTTATTCTAAACATCTTACACTGGTAAAACACACAAAAAAGTCACTGCTTACCTAATTTTGCAGAGAAATGTATATATATCATATACTTGTATTTAGAGTATATTAGACTGTAAAAATGACTGAGAATGGAATTATTTTTGTAAGACAAGGCAACAAAAGACAGACTCTTAACTCAAAATATCTGATATATGGTTTATATATGATCCATTTGTTAGTTCACATTTATTTCTGCATTACAAAAAAAGTACTATTGAAGATAAATTGTAAATCACTTGAAGTCTGTTCAGGGATTAACTTATGCTGAAGTTATCATTCACAACTTCCCATTAATAATTTTATTATTAAAAATAACTCAATTATTTTAAAGCCATAGTTGGCTTCAGATTCAGCTTCCACTAGATTAAAACCAGCACATTTTAATATACTCTGTATTAAACATTACTTCTTTCTGTATATTATCTGCCTCATTTGGAACAAAATTCATTCATGTAGGGATGCAATAGAAGGCCTACACATATTTTAAGTTCCACTCTGTTCTTTAAAATACTTGCTAGTTCCTAGATTTTTGTGCTGGTCTATCACATATATAACATTGATCTCAAAACATGAATTTCCTACCCAATTTCTTCCAAGAAATCTTCACTCTCATCCAATTCTTTGGAACCTTTTCTTCAAAAATCAGAACAGAACCTTGCCATTCATTAGTTTATTTCTCTATTTTATTTTAAAGCCTGGCTAGTTTGTATATTGAGATTCTCAACTTTTGTGCATCTTGCCAACATTTATCAAATAATGCGGCTCACTGAAGTAATAAGCAGTATGAGCTTTTTGCATCTTAAAAGTTCAAGCAGTGTAAAACTTTCTATATTTGTGGTGGGGAGTGTTTTAGTTGTACACACGGCAGGATTATTCTATGCTAGCCAATGGCTCACCCAAGGGGATCTGATAGGAACTAGCCCTTATTGGATTGCTTAAGCCATAAATATACATTTGGTGTAAGAGAATACCAAACACAAATATGAAAGAATATAGTTTTTTCTTGCTATTTATACTTTCCTTTAGCCACTTGTTTTGAAGGTCTATCTTTCTCTTCACACATCTCCTATTTATCTTTTTATTCTGTGATGATAATTTTTTGCCATTCCCAACTTAATTGGTATGTTCTTTAAAAAAAAAAAAGAAAAAAGAAAAAAGAAAAAACAGCAGGACTTCAAGCAGTATGAAGCACTTGGCATATATCACTGGAATCTACTTTGTACTTTTGTTCTCTATCTTACACTGAAATATTTACTGTAAACATAGAGTATATTCAATCCTAAAAACCACATTTGTCTCCTATTTCATTCTGAAAAGGAAACTGTATCTCAACTCTCACGTTTACAGTTTTGAAGGATGGTTTATGCTGTTTGTTCCATCAAAACAGTGGAAAAATGATGGGTATATGAGGTCAGTTAGGAAAACTGTTCCAGTTGATGCTTTATGTGATATTTACATTAAACACAAGGAAAAATAAGTTTAAGAAGTTGATGGGGTCAATTACTATGTTTCACTTAATTATAATCTGATTTGGATGAAATGTTGCTTTTTATTACTCAGTAAACCATTCTGCTGAAATAAATGATGCCATGTTTTATGTTTCAGTTCAAAAAAGCTGTCCTGGTCTGGTTTTTTTCACCTTTTTGGCTTGGTCTCTTCCAAGAATTTTGTTTTAATTTTTTCTTTAGGGAAAAGGGAATTTGGGGCAACAGTGGGAAGTCACAGAAAAGCGTGAAATAATTTTTTAAAATCACAGCCTGTGTTTCCTCAGTATCAAAGTTTATATTCATATTGAACTGCAACGTGGATCTCATTTCACCTTTACTGAATGCATCCATTAGACTTCGTACCCCCTTTTTCATCATTTGCATAACTAAAAGTCATTGTTGCTGGTAAAGTCCACTGCATCATTATATAAGTGTGCAAAGGTAATTTACTTTAAAACTTCAACATGGATAGAGGATGGTGAAGTGGACTTAGTATAAATACAAATTAGAACCAATCCTTTCAAGAAAACGATTACATTCTTATGGTCTTTGTGATCATACTGTTTGATACATCAGAAAGATGATACATTTAGGTTGCACCAACAGTTTAATTTTGAATAGTTTTCATTACATTTTTTTTTTTAAATCACAATATCACTCTTTAAGTAGGCACTTTTAGAAGATTCTTAGATCCATCCTCCATATTCAGCCCCATATTTAGCCACCACTTCCAATGTGTAAAATGCTACTGCTTAATACTGTTTTGAATTAACAAACAATCCTCAAATTGTTCAGACTGGTGTTCTGGCATTTCTTTTGCATTTCTTGACTAGATGTGATTTGGTCTGTCAATCTGCTTTAGAAGACATAAGCTAGAGTTTCATTCCCTCAATGTGCTGTATAAATTCAGATTTCTATTTAGGGGTCTGTGTACAATTTTGATAGAAGCCTATTAGTAAACGATTTCCCTTAGAGTGAAGAAGAAAAAACAATGTCAAAACTATAGACTGGAAGGCTATTTCAAGATATCAAAACCACTTCTATTTACTGACTGAAGAAAGAGCCCGCATTGTTGCAGGCTGTACCACAAAATAATTGACTGCAACAGGAGTTCTGCATCCCAAGCCAAAAATGAGGGCACATAATCGACGTCAAGGTCAATTATCTGGTAGTGAAGTACCCAACAAAAGGAGACTATTGTGATTAGAAAAATAAGTAGAACATTGTGAATTTGGAAAGGCTGGCACTGGAGATAGCTTTTAGACTCTTTGTAAACCACCAGAAACATTGTGTTAGAGCACTGAGCATCACAGATTAAGTCATAAAAAAAAACAGGAGAGAAAAATCAGTTATGGTGCAGTTGTTTCACTGGACTTTTGTTATCTTTAGCCTGTAGATCTTTCATAGTGGTGCTTTCTCTGCTGAAGACTAGAGGAAATACTGTTAAAAAACACAATGTTTTTAAAACTGTGCCAGGATCTTTCTGAGCCATAGATTCCGAGTTGTAAATCTACCCCATCTATGCACTACTTGAAAGACTCCTCCTAAAACATTTATTTTTAAAAAATATTTTTTCCAGAGTTCTATATATAACAAAATTCCTAATAGCCTCATGCTATGATATCATTCATTCATGTGTGTTCCTAACGTAACTGCTATTACTCCCATCCCTTTTCCCTTCTCCCCCTCCTGACTCCTTATTCTACAAGGGAATAACCTTTTGTGTTTTTCTCTTTGTTCTTGTCTTAATTTAGGAAATGATCCTAGTCATTACTAACCCAGAATGGACTAGCTTACTAATAACTCACAAAAGACATGATTCAAACCTTTCATGCTAATGGGAAACACCTTCTTTTGACTTTAAAGAATTCCCCAATCCGTCTCATAATCAGCATTCAGTGGCAAGCTGATAGCTCCATATTCCGTGATATGTCTTATGTTTTAAATAAGGTTTTACAGGTTCAAATCCTTACCTTCTAAATTACATTAGTCAGTGACTTAAACAGAGGAGTCTATTTGTTTTCAAACAGCATGCTCTGTCTTTGAAAACAATTACAACAATAGTACTCACCCTACAGTAAAAAACTGCCTCATCTCCTGTCTTCGAGACCTCATCAGTTGTTTGTATTCACCAATACGCAATTTCTTTCCATCAACAATGCAGGTACGTTTTGGTCGAGGTTTGTATTTGTAATTAGGATACTTTTCTAGGTGGATTTTACTTAGCCGTGCCTGCTCTTCATAATAAGGTTGTTTCTCTTGATTTGACATGGACTTCCAGCGAGATCCTATTAACACAAAACATTAGCGAGTGCTCAAGTAAAGCACGTTTAGCTTTACACATACACATTTCAACATCCCTTCTTGCCATAATAAACAAATTTTAAATAAGTTAATTAAATAAACTGATCTGCATTTACATCAGCCAGCAATTATATCGGGATGCACAACCTGAGACACCTTAAAAGAACCTTAACTTTCAGATATTGGTGCAGACCAAACATATGTAAATCTCTATTAAATAGGTGCATTTAAAATCAATAGTTACTCCTCAAAATCTCAGCCTCATGCTGCAAAACAGACTTTAATTTTTTATAATATGAGCATTAATCTGTGAATAATTCTATAGCTTTGTAATACCACACACAGTATTATGGTTAAGTAAGGTCTAGAACCATACTTTTACTGTTAAAAGCTTGACACATTGCCTAGGGATACATGCTTCTTTGATAGTTTTATGAGGATTTGGTTTATACACTGCTGCTAATAGATATTAATATCTTGCTATGTAGCATGAAAAAATTATCAAAACCTTATAGATTTGACAAAATTACGAAAAATCCCTTGCTGTCTGGGTGTCTTAAATTTACTAATCTTCTGATGTAAGCTTGGCATAATATTGGCACCTTACCATACTTTAAATCCTATTATGCATATTATCTTCCGGCCAGATGTAATAAATGCACAGAACTGCACCGACAAAGTTACATTTGACAAACTTATATTAAAAAAAAAAAAAAAAAAAAAGAAAAACAGAAGGCACATGTAATTACATACACCACTTCAGGTACTGTAAACTCTCATTGAAAGCTGCACCAATAAAAAAGTTTAAAAATTAACACAGTGTACACAGGAAGAGGAAAAAGTATTCAGATCTCTTGTATTGTTTATAAGGAGCTATCTAAACACTTGAATAGAGAGGAGATTTTTTTTTTTTTCCAGGGGATAATAAATGCAGAAAATAGCTTTTTGGTGTCTTTTAGATGAATAAAACGATTACAGCTGTGGTAAACGTGGGTGGAAGCTATTCTTTTACCAAGATTTTTCATACATCAACAAATGGAAAAGTTGTATAAATATTATCTGTAGCCAGCAATACTCTGTGTCAGTTCTAATATTTCAGTCTCTTTTCTTATTGTCCTGGAAAAGTTGCACAGATATTATATGGACATAGACTTATTTGTGGCAGAGCAGATACTGACAGGTTAATTCCATGGTTAACAAACACTCAGTTGCTGGCACTTCTGAAATATTTATGCTGGAAGTTTACATTTTAATGAATACAGTTACTATGCTCCTAATAGTTTTTTCACAGAATGCACACAAATAGTATAGATTCTCTACAGCTGCCAACACTGAAACAGTGCAGGTTTTATACAAAACTGAAAGGCTATTCATATAACTTACTTATATGGTAGACAAAAAATATGAGAACTGCTAAGATTTTGGAAGTTTTAGGACAAAGCAACATTTATTTCTATGTATTCTTGCCTCTGATTGAACTAACATGCAACAAACTTTGGTAAGAACGTATTTGAACTCAAAGTTTACAATAAAATGATTACAGAGGAAGCCTGATTTTTACTTTTATTTATTACGAGTTACATTTGGAATCTGTCTTTCACTTCAAAGACTCGGAAAGCAAATATAGGTTTTAAGATTTCACCACCCATTCTCACATATGTTTCTAATTCTCTGGAGGGGTCTTAAAAAGCAAATAAAAATTTCTCAAAAATAAGCCAATTTATTTGCACAGTGGCAAAATATAATCCATGGTATATTCCCTTATCATCCCAATCTATACAAATCAAGTATTAACTACAGTGTCTTTTAACTAAGCAGTATTTTAATTGTATGATACTAGTGCTTCCTTAGCTTTTTGAACATTGTAACACATAAACCTTTGATTTTGATTTTGTACTTTAATAATTTTTTCCCAGTGTTTACTCTAGCAAGTACCATTTTGCATTCAGGTGATTTGTAGTTCAGGTGATTTCTAGTGGGATCTTGCAATTAGACCTTTTATCAGGATACACGCTTGCAACAGATTTAACCAAACATTCCTTTTGAATGCTACTAAGTCTTTAAAGCATGTTGTGACTCTGCTGTTGAAAATAAAAACCATTAGGGAAGGGGCAGAAAGGGAAAAGGAAGGGAACGAAAATGAAAACAACTCATGAGTCTTCATTTGCATAAGTTTCAGTAATTCCAATTTCAGTGAACATCTCCCAAACAAAATATGTCCTAAAATTAGAGAAGTTGCATATCCAAGAAGGAAGTAACTAGCCAGTATCACCAATATAAATAACCTCATCTTTCCACAGCTCCAAAAATAACTAACCTCTGCCAACTGCCACTACTATAGCAGAGCCTTCTAAGCTTCCCTCGGTTTTCGTTCAGTCACAGTCATGATTTGTTCATTGTCTTGCACTTACCTAGGATTTTGCTAATGTTGGAGTTGTGCATGTCAGGGAAGGCTTGGAGAATTTTCCGACGCTCATCCTTTGCCCAAACCATGAAAGCATTCATTGGTCGTTTGATGTGCGGTTCGCTACTGGCTCGGCCCCGCGAATCCCGGTAGACTCGAGCTTCAGCCACAGTGGCACCTCCTGTTGGCCAACAATAATACTGCTGTAGTTTAGCTGCAGAGCCATTCATTGCTTTACTTCCTGTAATGTCAGGGCAGGAAGAAACAAGATGGATGCAAAACATTATTATGTGGATTATGCAAGTGCTTTCACTGCTGTGTTTATTTTAGCCTCATTCTCTTTTGCTCTCTCCCCTTTTAGCTGCCAGATCTAAGAGAGAGAGACAGCGAGAGAAAGGATATTCAGTGATTTCAGTGTAACTGATCAGGCTAACGGAGCTGAAGGCATCAACATCTGAGTGAGGAAACAAATTGCACTGGTATTTCTCTAGGTAAGGTATGGAGATTTGAAAAAGTTTCCATTTGGGACTTTAACATAGCATACATGTTCTGAATGTTCAGCAAAACTCACATAGAAGTTTGAGAATCTAAACTGGTGTAGACCTGTTCACACAAGTAATTTACAATTACTTTACTGCTTGAGCAGTGAAGCACATGCCAAACATTTCATAAAATAAATTATATAGTACACCAGGTACATGCTGCTAGTTGTATGGATCTGATTGTATTTGGAGATGAACATTTTAAAGTTGCATGTCCTTTAGTTGAATTTTAGATGTGTCTTGGAGCATTCGATCACATATATGTAATAAAACTCTATGACTTCAACAGGTACATGCACAGCATCCTGGAGCTTCCGGAATGGGAGACAAGCACTCCAGCTTCTCCATGCCTGCTGTTCTTTAATGTACCCCAGTGTCCTGTCATTACCCACCATCAATTCAACTTGTACATGCATAACCTTAATGCATTTTTTGAATGCATCCAGCTCCACTTCTTGACCACAAACAGCAAAGCTTCATGGGGATTTAGAGTTCACAGAGCTGAGTATGAGGTGTAGAACTAGTTAATACAGGAGAAAGAGATAACTGAGCCTAGGTAAGGCATGCTTTTACCAGAAAAACTTTTGCAATTTTGATGATAACATATGTTTTTAGTGTTATACCTTAGCTATAAAAAAGGCAAAAAGTCTTTACAGTGGCAGTGACATACTTAATCTTAGGCCTCATCAAACTGTTCATATAATTCAATACCTTGAAAAAGCAAGATTCTTGACCACAAATTAGCACAGCAATAGGCCTCCTTTTTTGTACACTATTACAGCTCCTGACATGGATTCATTTGCCAAATAATATAAGATTAGTTCTTTACACAAGGTAAAACACACTGAAGATTTACTGATTTCGGAGACCGACTCACAAGTTTTTAATTGTGCAAAAACTAAGTTCCCCGATTTAGTGTGAAAACACTACTTATTAGGTATAGCATTTAAAAAATTCTATATACGAAATACATTCACTTGGAAAAGTCCTAAAATAGAGGATGCATAACTAATACACTACCTTTTTGCCACCAGGTCCACAGTACATTAATTTCATTTAAAATGCACTGACCATACAGGATAAATTGATTTTGCTTTATATGGTGTTGACAGCCATGTTTATTGTGCAGTGAAATGTAGTGTAGTTTCAAGCTGACTATATCCATCAACACAGGGCAATATGCTGACTACTGGGCCAGATGAAGACATACATTACCCTGAGAGCAAAACACTCATTCGTATACGGCAGTGTCTTCTCCTGAGGATCACCATGGTAATTTATGATGCCTCCAATGCCATTACTTTACAACTGACACCAATTTGGCAATTTGTATACTAACATGCGTGCACATAAAAGAAGACAGGTTTGTGGCAAATGTGAGATGCGAAACTATTTTAATACTATTCTAAGTTAAGTACCATGCTACAGGTGTTCAGCATTTACAGGAGACTGCAGCTGCAGTCAGCTTTTTATTGCAAAAAGGCACAGTAGTTTTGCTGAGTGACCTGCATGTAGGACCAACTTAGGGGTGTCTATGGTTAATGAGGCTCTGTCCATTGTTGTCAGAAGGCTTGGAACATGCATATCAAAGACACCATCTTTTGAGAGGATATATTTATTGTGAAACCATAATAAGTTACAAACATAGTAAGTCAACATTGAAACATTTATTGAGACAAATGGCTATATAATTTGAGAAAAATCAAATATATCATGTAATGGCTCTTCCATCTTTTAAAATAATACTATAAAATTTGTAACTGGTATGTGGGCACTTAGGAATTTAGTGACAAATTAAAAAATTTATTATTGATGCAAAAGTTGTCATTTGTTATTCAGCTACTCTACTCACAACAAATGAAAGAAAACGTATTTGAATCCATACGGTGATTTTCCATCTTTTACTTTCCCAAAGGTACTTATTCGCTATGGCTAAGGAGTTTGTCTTTAGCCCTTTCTAACACAATTTTGGCCTGACCTTTCAATCCTAATGAAGGCAAAGAGTACCTTTACTAGTATCAAGATTATAGGCCAGCTTTTTAATCTGGATATAATTTAGAGAGAACAACAACAAAAAAAAAAAAAAGAAGAAAACAACCCACCATAAATGATCTATTTTCAGAGAAAGTTTATGTTAGAAAACAATTCTTACTTAGAGTAATAAATTACAACCATCCCAAGAAGGCCAAGAAGCTCTGGCTGCATCTGCTTTAAGCAGGTCCATACTTGAAGAATTTGAAAAAGCAGCCAAAGAGTTGATGTTCTTTGTGCTTGATCTCTGGGGGAATATTTGCAAGTTGACCCATAGGCCATCGCAAAAGCATCTGCAAAATGAATTTCTGCAAATAACTAAGGTAATATAATCTCCATGTTCTTCTAACTATCTCAGAACTACAGAATTATATTCAGTTTATAAAGCATTACAAGAAAATACTTCTGTTAGCATGTGATTCTACGTGAGGAGCCAGAAAGTCTCAGTACCTTTTTAGCTTAGAAATGAGCTGCTAATGATATAAAAAGAACCTAGCTCAGTGAGCTCTTACAAGTTGAAACACGTAAGAACAAGCTTTCAAACTGGTTGTTCATAGGTACTTCATCCTGTCAATCAGATATTTAGACAGTATTGTGCCCTATATAAACAATTTCATACAAAGTATGGATTTTTTCTTATTGTGATAATTATAGTACTGACAGAGGCTGAATGAGATGCCTGAAATTTTTAAAGAAGAGACACATACAACTGCAAAGAAGTAGGTGTTTTACTTCTTTCTGAAAATATTTTCAGGAAAGCCTAATAAATAATAAACCCAAAATAATAGATAAAATAAAAATGTCCTACCAATGAAAGGTGAGAAGAAGAAGTTGGTAATTGTCTCTCTATGGCAACTAATGCTTTATCTGCTAGTTACTGTTCATACTGCAATCGCAGGAGGAGGTTTTGATTTTCAGAATTAAGAGCTTGGTCAGAATTAAAATTTATTGCAAAAGTAATACAGTTTGGCTGCCCTAATGGCTTAGTTGGCAAAGAAGTCTACACTTCAGCCTAAAGGCTGGGACTGTTCTCAAAGTTACACTGTTAGCTTCTGAGGGTGTGGACTGCCTCACTTCCTAGATGCTTTGCATTTGCTCAACTTGTCATGACTTTGATGATTTAAAACTAAAAGCAGATTAGAGGAGAATGATCAGTTTTTGTGGATATATGGCAGGCAACTCCTCTGTGGAAGCTGGATTCCAGACTAGACTCTAGGGACAATACTGGGTCAAAAACCACCAGAGAATGAATCTAAAAATGTTACAGCTTCATTAAAGTATTTTAAACAATATTTTTGTTTCTAAAGAGCCTGATTGCTCTCTAATGACAGTGCAGGAGAAGAACCCCTGTTCTTTACAAAGAGAAAAGAATCTGATCATCAACATGGAAGATAAAGATTTTCACATGAATTAAATGTTAAGAAACATACAGTAACAATTGTTACATTGTTTATTGATTTATTCCTGCCTTTATCTGAGTTTCTGACCTTTTATAATGACAAGAATTTTAGGACAGGCACCATCTCTTATCTTCCCTGAAATCTTGGCCACATTAGGGTTAAAACTATTGTCTTTAAAGAGATGTGGTTTTACCTTCCATTCTATACATCATCTACCACAACAAAACCTCAGACTGGGCCTTTACATGTTACCAGAATGCAAACAAAAATAAACATGATAGAAAGGAGCAAAAAAGGGGTGAGAAAAAGATGAGGAAAGAAAGAGAAATGAAGTGACAGCAAAAAGAGATATTTTTGTCAGTCACACTGTTATTCCTTAATTACTCTTCACACTCTGGCCACTGATTCATGTTTGAAGTGATACATATCCTCTGACTCCACCTCAGATAACAAATCTTTGGCTAGTCTGAAGAATATACTCCGTACCATCTTCCATAGACATATACCAAGATAGGATATATAGAAATAAAGACAATCTTTCCACGTTCCTAGTGTAAGAGTGGCTGGTTAGTAGTAAAGCTCCTATAATCAGTTATTCATTAAACTGAGATGACATTTTTGTCTACTTTGGAAAAGACTGATTGCGACCTCCAAAATACCTGGCCCTGTCTGTGGTAATACAACTTGTGCTGCTAGCAGTTTGCATTGCAGAGACGAGAATCTAATGAACATGCAAAGGAGTCACTCTTTTACTACTAGAGATGGGTTACTCATAAACATGGAAATGCCATAAAAACAGGGAGCATGAAAAACCGGCTTGGCAGTCCCTCTTCCTGCCCTTAACCTGTAGGCAGACAAATGCAGCCTTTTTGAAAGATATAGCAGTATTTCAAATCAAATAAAAAATGCAAATCTGGAAAGAATAGAATGACAAAAGAAGCTTTGGAAAGTTTAGAATAAAAGAATAATCATTTAGCTATTATTTTGAGTTCAAATGATGAGTGATTTGAGTTCATTAAATTCAATTTTGGAAAAGGTTACAAAAATTACTACTTCAGTGTAATCTAAGTTACTTGTAGCAGTGTTAGTGTAACATTTATCTGTTTTGCCCCTTGCCTGCCTCTTACTTTTTCATCCCCATCCACATTCAGGAGACTTTCTCATTCTTTATTACCAGCAAAAGAGGCAAAATAAATGGGTATCTCATGAACTATTGTCGTTATGGCATGTCTTGTCAGCACTAGGCAAAACTAACACCCACTTGGAAACATGACCAGCTCTGGAATGGGGATGCCTGTAGTCACACAGTGGCACAAATGTTCTACAGGGAAGTGTCTGTTTGTCAAGCTGCTTTCATTCCAAATGCTAAACAAATATTATTCAGCTGGGATTTGAGGGCCGAACATTTCTTACAGTCTGCATGTCAGTGAATGAAAAGGGAAAAAAAAACTGAGAAAGACATGAGTGATTCATGAAATACTGGAATATTTAAATGGGCTCTAAAATATTTCACCTGCAAGGGTTCTGAAATGTGCTAAGTAAATACTGAGGTGGGAATATACTGTAGCACAGGTTAGCTACATCCATGCAGCACTCAGTTATGATAAGGCTTCTATTTTTCCTGTTAAGAGACTCCATTCTCTTTAAAACATCAACAAGAAGAATCAAAACAGAATTCCCTAAGGTCAGCTCTGAGGAAACATAAACCTCTAATTCAATAACTCTGCTACTGCACTGAAAAAGGCCTTATTATTGCAACATCCATATGGAGTCAATTGGACATTAATGACTAATCAATCCCTCCCCTTTCTATTCTACTTATAGTGTCACAAGCCATGTTTAGATTAGCCCATTTCCTGCTTAGGATCGCTCAAGATGTCTTTTGTTCTTTCAGGGCTGGCCTGATGGAGGCAGCTTAAACAAACACACGACCCAAGTGGTGCAGGAGTTATAAACTGCCATATGTGAATGAACAAAGGGGCCATACTAAAGCCTTTTGTGGTATTTGTTAATGTTTTTCATCTGAGTTTAAAAAGACCTAATGACTTTGTGGTGAGCTGATGCATGTGGCTCGTGGCTTTGCAAAATGAAGGAAATTCTAGCCAGTTATATATCAGCATATATTTTCCAAAGTGCCTTGTTTTCAGTTTTGGTGGCAGTGAGTTTACTTTTTTAGTACATTTGTTTTACATATGCAAGCAAAATTCTTAATCTCAATTAAAACACAGCACCAGTTCTCACAGCCATCCTCACAACCTGCATATACATCTTTCCCCATTTGAAAGTCTAGAGCTAAAATTCATAGTGAAATACCTTCTGTGTGTGAAAGGAAATCAACTATTCTATCAGTGGTAGCAGTTCACTCACCGGTGTTTAAAGCTAAGTTGTTAGTTGGGTCATATTAAATACTGAAACAATATTTCTAAATAAGCTATTAGCACATCCATGCTCCACAGCCAGCCATACCCAAATCTACATTATTTAAATGAATTAAAACTCCTAAATGCAACTACTTTCTTGATGGCTTACACAAACAGTTTAGATTTCGTGACCACATTTCATGGCAAAATTAACCCTCATGGAAATTTGGCATGGAATACAGCTAAAACAATACAATAATATTTTAAATTACATGGACTATTAACTGAATTAATTAGTGCTTAAGGCCTGACTTAAGACCTCAGTGGCCTACATAGTCCCACTTGTGCTGTAACATAAGAGCATAAGAAGTTATTCTGTGAAGATCCACAAAGCATCTAGCTAGAAACTGGGATGAAGAAGCAGTCTCTACTATAAATTTGGGGAGGCATATAAGTGTCATAAGATATTTCAATCGCATGCCACTTGCAGACTTCAAGACCCTTCAGAGATAATTAATTAAATGATAACAACCCCATTCTGACATAGATATTATTGATAGAAAAAAAATGTGAAACATTTAAGTTGAAAGTTATTCATCCTAAGTAATGACACCAGAAGGAAGGGATTGCCAGTCATCAGGTCTAACTACAATCAACATTCACATGAACACTATTGTTGCTTCCCTTTGATATTTCATTTCATACTCAAATGAGGAAAGTAGAGGCCCACAGAAAGAAAAACCATGGCCAAAACAGCCCAGCCCAAGAGAAATATTACTAATAATTATTGTTAGGTATCTGACAAGATCTGTCAATACTGCAAATTGTTTGGGGGTTTTGTTTGTTTGGTATTTTTTTCAGAAAAACACTGTTGTTCTACCAGCTAAGCAATTATTGTTACTATATTAATCTTATTCAATGTCAAAACAATACAAAGAGGAATGAACCAATCTATTTAACCTAAAAATGTTTCAATAAGAGTAACAGCTTTATTGCCAGTGGAGTTGTTACTCACATAATTTCAAATTTCTCCTGACATTACAGTGTCACCTAGAACATCCAGAAAACATGATATTGATTTAAAACACAGGGATTAATTCTGCAGTCTTCAGTCATCCCTAACAGTTGGGGTTTTTTAAATCCTGCCTGAATGAGGGCCATAGGACATGATCCATTCATATTTCAGTCAATGCTTTGTTTTATTTCAAGATGGAGAAATGACAGACAGGAATACACCACAGAGAAAAAAGGCAGCCCGACTTCATATTTGGTGGATGCATTGTTCAAGGTGTGGCTGAACACTGTTAACGAACAACTTTGCTTGCTCCTATGTAGCAAAACAATGACTTTTAAAAGCTTAAGTACAATGTAGTTTATAAAAGAGAACTACGTTTAACAATGTGAGACGTTTACAAAACCACCTCCTTCAAATTATGTGATATTAATGAAATGCAGAATACTTTGCAAAAGGTTTTAATGGGTGTTGGAATCAATGCTTTAGTGGCCCATTTCCTGCATTCAATCTGCAATTGAATTTGTCACCTTCTAGCATATGCAACATCGTTCTTTGTACCAATATAACTAATTCCCTCCATCCAGTGTTTGCTGTTCTCACTTGTCATATCATATCAGTAATTAGATGGCAAGGACCTAGGACTAGGATACGCATATGCCATTTCTTCTTGCCTTTCACATGGGGTGCTGATGTTATAATAATTAATAATATAATTAATAAATAATATATCATGAAGGGAAAGAAGTAAAAGCAGCATAATAACTGGAGCTGTAAGTTAACAAGTAATAATAAATGTTAGGAAAAAGTCTCAAGGCTAATTTTTCAAATATGCTGCACCTGCACGTTTGGGATTTGTGAGTGAAGCCAGGAAGATATTTATACAAACAGGGCAATGGCATGTCCAAATATATTGCCACATTTACCTGGTTTGGGTGAAAATGGGGGATTTGCCATGAAATAGGGGCTTGTGTGAAAATTTACAAATTACTCTTTTTTGAAATATTGCACTTTCTGTGAAACTACCCCTGCCAAATTGAAAACATAATAATTTAATATTTGCAGAAGCTGTGAGGATACTGTAATGCCCACCCCACACACATGTTGGACCCCTGATTCTGTAAAATTAAATCAAAGTTCAAATTAAGAAAATATTGTCCCCTTGCTACTAAGTTCTGCACTAAACACTTGCTTAGATACTTGGCATAGCTACGTGGAAGGAAGGCAAATGCTCTTAAACACTTTTCTATTGTGAGTTATTGAGATTCCTGTAGGAGAAAATGGTGCGCAGTACAGACTTAGAAAAACAGACAGTTGTACAAAGAGGACTTGTCTGAATCTGTATCAATTGCTCATGCTTAGCCAGAAGATATGATGTTCTTTCCTTAATTTATTCATATTTCTGCTCCACTCCCTGTGCTCAAGGAGATAAGGAAGAAGGGCAAGATTCCTCCCTCCTCCATGCAGTATGACATAATGGTGGCTTTCTCCGTCAGCTGAAAATTCAATAGTGCCTGGAAATCTTACGCTATTTTAGGCAGCTTCAAACTCCTTTTGCAATATTGGAGCAATAGAGAGACATGTGCAGAGCTAAGAATCAGGACCATGGGGAGTTTTACACCTGCGATGGCTGTATATGAGTATGAAAAAATGTTTTAAACCACTGAACTACTATATTTAGTTTTTCATTCACTCCACTTAAAAATAGCTAAGCAAACTGACTGTTGCTTTCAGCATTTGTGACAATAATTTTCTCATGGGCAAAGATTTTCTGTGTAAAACTGCAGCCCACAGTTACTTTTTACAGCCTTGTTCTAAATTCCTGAAAATAATGTTTTACTATATAATGGAAATTGTGACAAGCCCTTAACCATAACTGTGCTAATAGGCACCCTTATGTAAAACTCAGGGCATTGTAACAGTGGTTGGTTGTACAACATCAGAAATTCTAACTAGAATTTTTTTAAATAAAGGTACTATTCTATAAGAATCAATTACTGTAGCATGGAAACAGCAAACGAGAAAGCCTCATATTTAGCAGTAGGAAAAAAATACCTAAGACAGCTGAAAATCAAAAGGTAACACTTTTAGAGGACATCCAGATTTATTATTCTGAAAGTGAGAAGCATACTGTATGTTAAATATTAGTGTCTTGAGAGAAATAAGTTTCAATGCCATGGGAAGATCAGTCCACACACTCCCAGCTCGCATTTTTCAGCACTCAGAGTGGGAGTTCCCCCTGTAAAATGTCATGGGGATGCTGACAACAATGAGATTCATGAAGTGGTTGCCATCAGAAAAGTGATGGGATGGTTCTTAAAGACATAATGTCTTACTCCTATCCCATTTGCAGGCGTTGAGTTACTCCAGGGCTGAGGCGCTGAATCTCATCCAACACAACTGTAATACTGTGCCTAAGTACTTTATCCCAGATTCCCAATCTGTTATGAGTTATTCTGAAAAATTTAAGTGTATCACTCAAGTATCAGGCACAATCAAATAGATTCATGTGTGTTTAAAATGGCAACTACAATCAACGAAGGCCACCTTTTAGCATCTGGTCTAATTAACCAAGATAGGTTATTTTATCTTTAAATAATAAAGATACACTTATGGCATTTTTTTTTAAAACAAAGAGCTATAATAAGAATTCAGGGGAATAAAAATTCCAGTACTTGAGCTTACTGCATTCTCTCTGGAAACACTTTTTTGTTTTCAGAAAGCTTTCACTGTTTTCTGATTTTCATCTTTCCCCTCTCAACTGCCATAGCAACTATTACAAATATTTATGTGCAACAAATACTGGCGTGGAGAGGCATTCTTTCCTCCAGTATTTATGAAGCACTGTCACAAAAGTAGGTGATGCTTTTTCATGCATGTACTACCTGCTGTTTACACCTCTGCATAGGAGGGTGTTAAACAAGTTACCTCACAGGTTTGGATTGTGTTGGCAGCCTGGCAAGATTGATCTGCCTGCAAATATATGGTTCCCTTTCACCTGCCTCTTCAGCTGCTCAAAGTCAACACTTTTTGGAGTTAAGAAGGAACTGTGTCACCCTTTTGTATAAGCAATTATTTACTATTGGGCATATATGAGAATGTTGAGGCTTTGAGTGCTCCTTTAAGAAAGTGTTGATCTATTTTTTACTTAGTAGATTTGCAAAACCCAGGCACTTGTCTGCTCTACCACCAGGGAGGGAGAAAAATGAAGCTTTGACAGATGGACAGAAATTTGGACAAGGCAGCAGTTTCCCCTCATCCTTAGATATCAGCCTTGTGCTCCCTTTGTAGCTCCTTTTTCTCATATTTCTCCCCACATGGCCAAGAAACTACCTTCTACATTGCAAAGACTCCCTGTCTTTCCCCAGTTCGCTCATTCCTCTCCTCTACATGATTCCACATTCACTGCTGCTGCCGCCGCCATTGCAACCTCTCATTGTTCACCATGTTGTGGCAACTGGTTAAATCCATGATGATACCTAACACCGTTTCTTTCTTTCTCTCCCATTCAATTTCCCTTGCTTTTGGGCAGGTAGAATCTTTCATTGTACTAGAACATGCCTTGCGATGTGGCTAGCCCAAGTCAAATATGAATGGGAAATGCTAATTTTATGGACATAAAAAGACAGACTGCTGTTAATTCCTGCAAATATTTAGCAATTCATTGACTTTGTATGTTGGTCAGCAAATCCACCATCTGAAATGCTGCAGAACTGGGTTCTTACGCTTACTGCTGAATAGAAATATGTTCTTTTAAAAGCAAAGGTGAGCTTGTGCTCCTCCAAGCTTGGGCTCAGGTCCAAAATCAGGTTCAGACCAAAAACTGTATATATCTGGACTGGAATTAATAAGATCAAGCTAGGGCTTACTACTGGAACCAGCCTATTACCAATGGTTATGCAGCTCGCAGTCCCCAACTGACTTGCATTCAGCCTACTTGGAGCATGGTGAAAGATACCATGATCAAACAGATAAGGCTTAAAGCTGTATAATCTCAAACAGTGACTTGATATATAGAAAACCACAATCTTTAAACAAAGGAACCTGCAAATCAAAGTAAGAGACAGCAGGCAGTGAAAGGAAGGACACAGGCACTAAGTCAATGAATTTAAGAAGGTGGGCTGGTACCAATCCTATGCTGAGGACTCCAAGATACCTCTTAATGACTAACTCAACATCTAGGTTTCATAGCAGAGGTTATCCTTGGGGAGACTTTGAAAAGTAATAGTTTAATACAAGGATAAATAAATACGTAGATACAGATAAAGAGGACAGTCAGATCCCATCACATTATTTAAAACTGTTTTTATCTAAACTAGCAGGCATATACGTATCCTCAGAACTATGGTCCATGCTTAACACACACTGGTAGATTAGTATCAAAGGAAGAAGCAGCAAGTGCTAAATACAGTTTACAGAATCAAGAAAGCTGCCAAATGAGAAATAGAACAAATGAAAACATCAAAACGGGACTCAGAAGAAAAGGTCTTTGTGTATGTTGTACCAAATGGCAAACTGTGAAGCCAAATATTTAACTCACATGCGCTTGAAATCTACTATATTAACACAAACAAACATGGAACTAAATGTTAAGTACTAATACGGCATTTTCATCTGTTTACATTTGCTTTGTAAAAATGAATTTAGCTTCACAGTGCATCTGATTTTTCACTTGGGAAAACAGGACACAGAGAAGTTAGTTCTCTGTTACAAAAATCACACAGTGAGGCAGTGGCAAAACAGCAACATTCAGACGTTTTTGCCCTGAGCCCAGGATCCAATCAAGAAAGCTATATTTTAACAGATCCAATTCTTTGGCAGGAATGAAGATCAGGTCTTGATAGAATTTGAATCCCTGATTATGACTGCTGAAGGAAACCACACTGCAATCTGAGCTAAGGTAAAATCAGTAATTGTCAACAGGAACGTTAGGTCTCTTCTGCAGATTTCCATCTACTACAAAACAAAATCTTAACATACTTCCTACAAATTTCCAAAGCATTTGACCACAACCACAAAACCAGAAGGATCCATAAACATAGAGCACATTATACAAGCACAAGATCCATAAACATAGAGCATATTATACAACTCAAAAGAAGCAGCACTATCACCAAAAGTGAGCATCTGTGAAAGGAATATCTTTTTTAGAACTTGAACCAAAAAAAAATATTCAGATCATCCAACATTCTCAGATAACTAAGTGCAAAATACTTTAGGTTTCCCCCACCTGGAATTTAAACAGGGGTCACATATGGCTCCTGACTATATTCTACACACTCTGGTCAGTTGATGTATGTCAGTCATGTTCAAAAAGGGGTTGTAGCTATAGCTAGATTGAAAACTGTCTTGGTGTGTCCATGCCAGTTAGCTGTATTTCAGTACTGACAATCTCACATGTTCAAAATTATGAAGCCGCCTACAGAAAGAATGATGTTTCCTTTAAAATGATGAGGTTTGGAGAAAAAAAAAAATCCTTGTTTAGTTCTATAATTGGCTGTTGTTTATAATTTTGCATACCAGTCACCGAACGTTTATGAGGCTCTCAAATCATGTTTTTGAATTTTGCTAGCTACAAATGTATCATATATTTTAACATGACAACTGGGATTTCCAGGTAATGATATGAATCTAATAGTTGTGGATTATTCATCAATGGTGTCGCAGTCAGTGGCAATGTTTTTGAATACAGTCCGAGCATGATTTTTAATATAGTTAGCCCAGTCCTGCTGGTAGCTAAGGAGGTAATAGAGATGTCAGTTTATGTCATATTTAATATAAAACTCTTGTTGATGATTTTCAGGCCTCCATTCAGGTGACAGGTCAGTATGAGTAACACAAGCTTTGAAAACAACTTCATATGCTAGGTCATCTCTGAAAGTAGAACTAGTTACCATTAATCTTAAAAAGGTTTCATGCACTGGGCAGGGACAAGAAGTTAAGTCTTAAAAGTCATTCTGCAGTATCCTTTCATATTTGCCTTATAATTGCATAGAGCTAAATTTAAAGAATTTCAAGACTTGTCTTGTAATTCATGATTCAAAAAAAATACACATGTAGCTTCGGCTTCTGATCAATGAGCCAGTACTGCAAACATTCCTAAAATTAAAGGAAAACATGACTCTGATCCTGTCAAACTTAGATCACTGCCATATGTTATAGAAAAGATATAAGGAGTAGAGAGAAATCATTGCTAGATACTATTACAAAGGCATTCCATAAAACACAGAAGTCTGCTGATACTTCTTATAACAAATTACTTGAACCTTAAAGGCTGTGTCAAACCTATGGGAACCAGGAGCAATTCCCAGATTTGGTCTATGTCGGCTGCCTGTTGGGATGAGACAGACACATACCATATCTCTGCACACTTTAGTGCAGCTGTGCAGGTAGGCAGGGAGTGGAACTGCACTTCCATAGCCCCCTTGGTCTAGATCAGTTGGGGGATCAGGATGCAGCCCAAACTGCACTTCCCCCCAGTTTATGGCCAGCAGTGGGACTAAATTTGGAGTCCTCGGCTCAGGAATAAATCTGTTACACCACTCTCCCTCCCACCACCCCCCCAAAAAGCCCTCTACAAATAGTCAATATATCTTCTCTAATGTAGTAAATTTCATAACTCTGACATTCTAAAATTCTGGTGATGGGAGTAAAACCATCTGACAGATCTAACAGGCACACACTCATTCTGTCACAACTGCACTTGGACCTCAGAGATCTGGATTTATTTCTGATGAAGAAAGATAGGGGGTCAAAAGTTGACCACCAATATGTTACTTCAGAAATCTTTATTTTCTATATGACTGTTACTTGCATAAAAGCACACAACAAAATACATGAATATTATCTAAAGATGTCTACAGCAACCTGCACTGAAATGATAACTAAAAAAAAAAAAAAATTGAAAAAAGATTAAAAGAAAGTAACAATGACAAAACAGAAAGGAAGGTGTGAAACACATGAAGTCTTCAAAGAATATGACTATGGCTATTAGGAACTTTTGACATTCAGTTGAGATTGTGACCTTGGCAACACACTAAAATGCAACAAAGGTCTCTTTTTAGAGGAGGCCAAAGAAGAGCAACGAAGCTGATGAAGGGTCCAGAGAGCAAGTCCTATGAGGAGCAGCTGAGGGAATGGGGGTTGTTTAGCCTGGAGAAAAGGAGGCTCAGGGGAGACCTTATCACTCTCTACAACTGCCTGAAAGGAGGTTGTAGCGAGGTGGGTGTCAGTCTCTTTCCCCGAGTATCAAGTGATAGGGCAAGAGGAAATGGCCTCAAGTTGCACCAGGGAGGGTTTAGATTGGTTATTAGGAAAAAATTCTTCACTGAAAGGGTTATCAAGCACTGGAACAGGCTGCCCCAGGAAGCGGTTGACACCATCCCTGGAGGTATTTAAAAGACATGTAGATGTGGCGCTTAGGGACATGGTTTAGTGGTAGACTTGATAGTGTTAGGTTAATGGTTGGACTCGATCTTAAGGGTCTTTTTCAACCTAAATGATTCCATGATTCTAAAGAATAAGTTGTCAAGTTTCTTAGTAATGCAGTGTTGAAACAGACACGTATGGAAGCACAAAATAATAGCAACACAAATAAAAAACTTTGTGACATGGCAAACCTAGAAAGATCTGCATTAGTTTCATGACAATTAGCATTAATATTCTTGAAGATGAACAGAATCTGTAGCATGGTACAGTACATCAGGCTACAGTTTAACCGCTGATATTTCAGCAGCACTGTTTTCAATGGACTTCGATTCTAACTGATGCCATGCTAAAAGTGTCATCTCTTAGCTAGCTTGCCAAAGATAAGGGGCAAAACTTGGGTGATGTTTTGAATGTCTTTTTTTTTATATCCAACTAATATCCAAATTCACCTTGTCTACAACTAGAAGGACAAATAAGCAGCTCAGTTTTGAACTCCTGCCAACTTTTTTTTCAGATCAGCAGAGGTATTCGTCCAGCACCTCTTTTCCAGAGACATCTCTTGGCTGCTAAACAAAGTCTGGAAATCTGAATCCATTCATGAACTCAGATTTCCCATGTGGCAACACACCATGCCTCAAACTGCCCCACTAGCTCTAGAAAGACATGTACGCTGTCCTTAAACTGGCACATATCACTGTAGCTTAGGTTACATATGTCAAAGCTTCATTCTGCACTATCCAGTAACGGGGGGGGCTGTCAGTACCACGAGGTGTATCAAGATACTAAATTAAGGACACTAGAAAGAGAAAGGATGAATTGAAGGAAATGAGCTAAACCAAGAAAGTCATCAGGGACTTGATGTCATATGAACTAGGAACTCTGTATCTGTAAGTATTCTGTTGCAACTTTTCATCCCAACTGAGGAAAAATATATCCTTCAACATGTTGAAATATGAGAAGTTGCCACAGGATGGAAATTCCGTTACAAAGCAGTTTATAAATAACTGATTAGTCAACAAGTACTTTTGAAAGTCCATGTATCTCCTAACTCCTTTGTTCTAGAAAAAAATCATAATCGTTGCAAAACACCTGTCTGAAAGTTATTTTTTACCTACGTTCTGTTCATTATTTTTCTATTTAAAGACAATACAACAATGGCCAATCACATCCTATAAAGGATGAATAAATGAAGCTCATAAATAACAGCTCCCTAGAAATTAAAACCTGGAAATTATTGGTTTATAAGGAACTATTAAATATAAATATATATATATGGAAAATATGAAGTATCTCATTAACATGCTAGCCTCCTTCTGAATATTATTTGTAATAAATGGCTGATGAGCTTCAGTCGTCATCTTATCTTACTGTTATGGAGACCTGAAATCTTGACTATGTTAAAATACTTAAAGAAAAAAAATAAGCAAAGAACATGTCAGCATGTTCTCCTGGTGCATGTGTCAGTTCCATGTGACAAGATAATCATGATATTAAGCCAATAAATAGGAATATTTTGCTGAATTAAATTTGAGAGTTAACTATTCCTCTGTATGGGTGAGTCAATAAGGGAACATCTTAGAACTGAACTTACAGCTTCTCCATTGTATACAAGTCCTTGCCCAAAATACTTTGAAATTCAGCTTTTTTGGTTTGCCTAGAGACTGATTAAAGATAATGTATGTTGGTTGGCAAGCAAGGAGAATCAGGGCTCTAAGATAGTTTATCACAGGCATATCATGTACTACCCATACAGTAAAGAAAAGATAACATTTACATGTGCTGTTGTTGTCAGACTTCAAAATGAAGGGACAATTCATGAGACCTTACCTGGACCATTTATTTCTGGGTCACAGAGAGACAGAACAGAAAATGTGCTCACAGGAATATGTCTCTATACAGAAAATATTAATGCCTTTTTATCAGAAAAATTCTGTCACAGTATTTCAAGAATCATTTGAAAATAGCCCTATTTGTCAACAACCACAAGTTTATTGGTCCTATTCTTTTGATCCAAGAAAAAAAGCAAATTTTGAACCTGTCAGATGCTTGGATATTAGTGGAAAAATTTAGAGATGTTTTAACCTTTTCTCAAGAACAATGGCATAACTAGAACTTGTCAGGTTAAAAAAAGAGCAAAATGATTCTTAAACAGAAGTAAATTGAGGGGGCAAAATGTTGCATAATGTTCTATCTGAATAGTACATTAATCTTACTACCGTGACTGGTAGGGTTCCTATCTATCTACCTGTTCTCTTCTAATGTATCATAGGGTAGAGAGGATACCAGTGGCATCCACTTCCAGAGCATGCATGGTAACCCTGCTAGAGACTAAACTCGGTCTTGATAAACACTGACTTCCACCTGTGGCTTGACACTGTATGCCTGATATATAGAACTCTCACTGAAATCAGTGCAAATGCACTGAAGGCTTATATAATGAAAAAAACATTTTCATATAGAAAATGTGAAATATTTTTCCATTATCATTTGGCAGCTGCCTGTCAATAAAATTGTGCTTGCTATATGTTGAATAGTTTGTGAGTGCACTGATGGGTAGACTTAAAGAGCTCTAACTTTCTTCAAAGCTGCTAAATCCTTAAAAACCAGTGAAAAAAATATATATGTATTGCCTTGTAACAGCTGCTGGGGGAAAAAAATAGTTGCGTTGCAGAAGGGCTTAGGGGTCTATACAGTCCTTTTCATGTATCCGCCCTTTGCTATGGACTTATTACAATTTCACAAAAACATCATTCAAGTGTTACCTGGGATGTAAGCTAGACAGTACTTATGACACTGGCAGCATTTCAGCCATATCATTCTGTGATGCAGTGTTCAATAACCCAGAGTCAAATTTGCAACTCACCTTCTGCATCTTCTGGCCTTGTAAGATCGATGACACCAGGGCCCAGTTTTCCATCTTCATTGGGTTTCCCTGTTAACTGTGGGCCTAAATTTTCAAACCTTGTTCTTTCCTGGAAAAGAACAGAAGTAGTCTTAATGCTCCATATAGGTTAGTTCTCATTATATGCCTGTGCATATGTGTATGCACTGATACAGGCCTTATTTTTTTATATCTGAACAAATAATGAGAATATTAAATTAGAATTTTAACTCAGGGACAATTTTTTACAGATTCTGAATGTTTGCATTTATGAAAATCAGTTTTAAATGTGAAACATATACCAAAACTTTGAGATTATTTTGATCTGCGCTGCCATAACGCATAAACGATTGTACATGCAAATACAAAACACTCTTGGCAGCAAACAGTGCTGATCGATGCTGCTCACTTTGCCTCTCCACTTATTTTCTAACTTAAACTGGAAAAGACAATCAACATTTGGGAGACATGAAAATTCAGAAGTTGAAAGAAGAGTTTGTATTAAAATATACTGCTAATTTAATGGAAAAAGCACTTTTTCCCCCCTATGAGATTCAAGTTTGCATTCATACCTCTGAGAAAACACAAGTCTGAATTTTATGCAAGAGGTTTTCAAAGACAAGTATTTGAAAGAAGGAATAATAGATGACAGAAGTGATATTATTATTTTGTCTAGGAATTTAAATTGTACGTCAGTGGATAGGGAACCTAAGGAGATTAAAAAAAAAAAAAAAGAAGAAAAAGAATGCACACTCCTAGAAAAACAGAAAGCTTTTGAGAGCTGGAGACCTCCATAGGAAACCTGGAACTAGAAAGTGGAAACTGAAAGGTATTTTATGTGTTAGCCCAGTTCCTCAATCAACTGCTGGACAAGGGCGCTATAAATGACAGTGTAATATTGTCTCACAATAGTAGTCTCTGTAGTACTGTGTATCAGTAGCAAAGCGTTCAATGGTTATCATTAATTTAGTGTTCTCATTTGAAGGAACATAGCATGTTTTCCCTCTTGCCTTGTTGTTACCTTTTCAGACTAAACTTGGCATTATGTTGTACTTGTGAATGAATGAAACCTTGTTGTTCATTACTATGAAACAATATTAAATGTCATGTCAGCTTGAATTTACAGACTTGAAATACCAGCTTTCAGCTCTGCGAACAGTTTCTCCATGTTATACTTAATGCATTATGCAGAAGTAGAGTGCTGATTGCTGTTCAGTCTATTGTTCAATGACCTAGTTCTGTGCTGCGCATACTAGACATAAGAAGAAAACATTAGGAGCTTCTCTCCTGCAAGATGGTTAGAAACTTGGAAATGTTCTTAAGGGCAAAACATACTTTATGGCCTTGACTCCTCATTCGCTCCACCTCCCAATACTTCCATTTTCCAATGTGATTATTTTCTATTATTGTTATCTTTCAGTAATAAAACCCCACCAGGCCAACAACAAGGAATTCTTTTGATTCCTCATTCTTTGATTCCTTCAGCCATGGATTTTTTTTAATTATTTTCTGTTTAATTTGCAGAGGAAGATGAGAAAGCACAACCTGACACTGGATTTGCCACAACATGCAGCTGAGGCATTCCAGGTACTAACTGCATTTCTAAAAGTTTCTCAGAATCTTCCAGTTGTCAAAAAAAAAAAAAAAAAAAAAACCTGCATTTTTTATGGTTAACTTCTTAACTTATTTTCTTCTGTAAAATCTAGGGTTGATGAAGGAGCTTACATATACAACGGAACTCATGAGAAAAGAAAGAGTTACAAATGAAATGTGACTGCAGAAAGGCACTGCAACACTAGAGGCCCAATATTTTACTGAGAGATGTGCAATGTAACAATACACCTGAATCATCAAGATGGGATCTGTTTTACTGGTAGACAGAATAAAAAAATAAATTTGTCAAGGATTCTGTGTTCCATTACAAAGGGCTGATTTGCAGTTGAGATAAAAACAAAGATCAGTACTAAGAAAACAGCTTTTGGCACATATATTGCCTCTTCCAAAATATTTGCGCTAAAAGCTTTTTCTTAAAGATGTTAATACAGCACCTGCAGTATTGTTGGAAGAACAGCCCTTAAGTGTGTTTTAGAAGGAGAAATACCTTTCTGCTATAAAAATCAACAGACCCTGCTACATATCAATATGCACATTTGGAATATCTTTCTAGTCATTCATTCTCTTTGATTTTACCAGAAAATATTCTGTTAAAAAGAAAAGAAGAAAAAAAGAAAGTTTCTGATAGAATATCAATATTTTGACATGGCAGGAGAAAATGGAAAATTACATGATAAGGTTCAGGAACAGTAAAATGAAAGCACTTATAGCATAAAAATGCCTGCTCTTGTCAAACAAAGGAGATATACTTATTTCATAACCCCCTTCTTCTAATTCATAAAAACCTGTAACAAAGCTAGCTATATTTAAGTGTTTGAAATGCCTTTTAAAGTCATTCCTTTGCTTGCTTTTTTACTGAAAAGAATCTTCATAGTGATCGCAAAAAAAATTTCAATATTTGCATTGGGTTTAGACAAATTCAGAGAACTGTAAAAAATAGAAAAATGTTCCTCAAGACTAATAATGTATTTATCTAGTAGATGTCTTTACAGTTCCATGAAATACAGCAAATTCATATGAAATTTATTATTAGAGAGGAAACTTGTCCCACTAGGCTCCAATCCTTTTTTATGGGATTTGTCTTTGCTCCCGTCTTGAATTCATCCCAAAGAGAATAGTTACTTGCACTAAAAATCCTTTAAAAGTATACCTTTTTCCTAGTATGAGCAATGACTGAGAGGAAGATTGATTCTGTACACAATAGTCCTATATGAACAAAAAAAGACATACCTTCATTAAAAGTAAATGGCTATACATTACTGCACTAACAAACGTTACCTACACGTGCATATTTGCACACATGTACATCAACTACTGGATATATTGGTACCTCCCTAACCTACATTAATAGAAAAATTTGGTGAGTTTGTAATAAAGTGCACCACTATGGACAGTGCAGATGTTTTGTTTCCAGTGAAAAAGCATTTTGGACCTCTATTTTGAACTGATTTTTGGTACCAGCTATGGAGTTATACTGTATGATCACATTAAGTTTTCCCATTTAAATTTCAGAAAAAGGGTTTTGGACATGACACTGACAACCCTTTCTCATGACGAGATCAACACAGTCAATTGGAGTTTGCACTAGAAAACTGAAAGCTCTTCCCAGCACAATTCAGATCCTTTGTGCTTCTTTATATGTTGAACACACAGTAAAAATAATCACTTCTTTAATATGAGAAAAAGAAGAGAAAAAAGATTCTTCTTAGCAGCCAAATCTTAATTTTCCATTCTGTGATATGATTAGGCACTTATTTATGCGTTGTCAGTCACAAACATGCAGAAAACGTAAAAGTTATTGAAAAAATTAAAGTCTGCTCAACTGTCTTGCAGGACTGTTGGTTCTCTAAGTGCTTTGAAATTATGATGTATGAGGTGGATGTTGCATATTAAATAAAGATATTTAAATTATAAAGCCCCGTTAGTGAGAGCTGATGAATGTTAAATGTTACGAGCCACAAGGCTGTGGCATCCATCATATTCACATATTATCACAGTCAGTGATGGAGCAGCCCCAGTGATGACAGATAGACTGCTAGATAGTTATCCCTTATTTCCAGAGTCGCCAAGCAAGCCTTTCAACCCCTTTGGCATTATTTTTAGCTTTGCATTAAATTAGCAACTTTTCCGTCACGTTCTGGCAGAAAGTATCAATTCTTTCTTCACATGTGGAAGGTAAAAGAATGATTTAGTGAAGCAAGGAGTAAAAGAAAAGGAAGCAGTAGCCCCTACCGCTGAAAAGGCTGCAAACTTCAAATGACTAGAAACAAATATAAAATTGTGATCTTGTGAAAGAAGAGCAATGAAACAGTAAGCACACAATAATGGCTTTTCTCTGCACTAGGATAAAAGCTGAATTTTTGATGTGCACAGTATATTTTCATAAAATTTTATATACTATGTTTTATACACTTATTGGCTATTCCATAATAATGTGTGTGCTAACAGTAAAATTGCTCTTAAATTTATGTGTGTTATTTATACGTTCCCACGTAACAATGCTTTTTGTTGTAAAAAATATTCTGTTTATTAATGTAACTTTACAACCACTGCATCCAAGATCCGTGGTAAATTAATGACATTTTTATTATTTTATAGTGTCATTAAATTTTTACTGATCACTCCATCAAACAGAAGCAATAAAGGCCATAATGCAAACTGGGACACTTAGATCAGGGGAGCAGGAAGGCATTCCATATAGTCCGAAGTAAACGGCTTGCTATAAATGATATTTATACCATCTTTAAGGATGTGAGAATACTTGGACAAGTTTGGCAAAACTGTTTCTGTAGTACTGTGGATTGTGTACTTAAATAACAGTTTACTTGCCAGCAAGACAATTTTTTTTTCAAACCATATGCGAGAAGATGACTGATTGCATCCATCTCGAAAAATAATATACAAAATGTAATAATACACTGGGCACCCCTCCCTTCTGGATTACCAAGACTGATCTGACTATACCCATGCCTCAAATTATTTCAACATGCTTGCTTTTTCCACATCTGAAATGTATGCTTAGTCTGAAATGGAAAATGGCATGCACACTGATCATTGTGTAAAAGATTTAAAATATATATATTTTTTGCAAACAAATACTTTTTATTTAAGTAGATGTGTTTGGACAATGATGTAATACCCTTTATTTCAATAGTCTAGCATGGAAGCCGTTACCAACGTTAATTTAAAGAGCCAGTTTCTAGAAACTGAATTAATACAGGTCATTCACAGAAGCCACAGAGCACATGACTGAAGGGATATTATTTCTTCTGAGGACAGTACTTTAGTTAGAATGACTACAAATAATTATCACATGTTGTCTTTATGTATGAAATGGATTTCAATTGAATTATTCCATACTAAAAGTTCTAGTAGCTTATTTGCTAACCATGATCTATTCCCTTCATGTACCATGGACAGTAAACAACAGGCAAACTTACTATATTCAAAACATAAAAAGGACATTTTCAGTAGAACACAGAGAAAATTATTCCCAGTTTGAATAAGGAGGAATCACAAAACCTTTTTTTTTTTTTACCCTGGAAAGTCAAGATACAAACATCCCAAGCTTTTCACCTTCTTCTTACTACTTTTTAATGGCTAGGACTGAAAAGTTAAATTACCCTCCACTTAGAATATTTTGCAACATCTTGGCACAGCAGGGATAATTACAAATTGACTTTCAGCCTTATCTCTGGATATTTTAGTTATCACGGGTGGGAAGTTTAAACATTAACCTTATTACAACAATGTCAATCATCCTACTGGTGTGCAGGCATGCAACTGCTGGAATTCTTTGGATGGCAAAGTAGATAAACACAATAGTGGCATTATTGTTACAATTAAAGCAAGGCCTTTGGTTTTGCAGAACTATGGTGAGTATCTAGAACTTGTTTTCAACATCATAGCAGTGGGAGTTGCTCCAAGAAACTGGAGACATTAAATTAGCAAAGTAGGCAAACTTATTGTAAGAATGCTGTATTTTAAGATACTACAAGACACAAAGTATGTCTTTTCCTACCACTGATTTACAGGTTGCATGAATGAAGGATATGCTGAGTTCCATGATGTTGACACAGCCTGACCTTACTTTATTTTTTAAGTAAGTGAAATACCTGAATTCAATGATCTCAGGAACCAAAGAGGGACAGTTCAGTGAATTTTCACCCTGACATACTGCTGTTTTCAGTTTTTGAAGGCCCCTATATCGTTTATAAACTGTTCCAGTACTATCTTTGTATGCTGAACATACAGCATGGACTAACATCCTTGCCACAGACTGCAGATTTGTGTTACGTTACAGTGCCTCAAAGCAAACAGCTTGCTTGAAAAGGTGGGGAGAGCGAAGCCATTAGGTACCCTTTTAAACATATTCTTCCGTCTCAAAGCATAACTGAAAAGTAAGAGATTAAAAGCAGATAACAGGGAATTTACACTAAAATTTCTTTGCCTGACTGGCAAGCCTCAGCTGGCTTCCATGTGACAATGTGACATATGCAAGACCATCACAAGCAGAAAATACTCCAAAGTTGTTCAGTGACAGAATTTCATAGTGATTGTCATGATATGGAATATCCTTCTTTTAAGACCCAGGTTCTGGAGTCAAAATTGAGAATTGCAATTTCATCAAAATTTAAAGTGTCTAGAAAAAAGTTTGAAACTGGAGTGCTAAAAGTAAAAAATTCATCAAATAAATACAAACCCAAATGGCATACTTGTAAACACTCTCTTTAGCTAATTATTTTGGAAGTCTGATTATAAGGATCAGAATTCCTAGAGCCTCTGGTTAGTGTGAGCGCTAGCCATCTTGACCTCTGAACACAAATAAGAAGGATTTAGATGAATTCTCTGGTTATTGGGAGCATTCAGCACATACTAATAAGTTAATAGACTTCAGTGCATTGAAACTTGCCTTTAAAAATAAGTGTATGAATTTAAAAATATTTTTTAAAAGAAAAAAAAAAAAAGAACAGATAGCAAATGTTTCCACCGAAGTAGGATATTATGCCCTCCTACACATGAAGTATTGACATACCCATAACTATTGCCACACTTGCAGGCACTCCTAAGCTATGGATCTGCCCTGGTTAGATTACTTTCAACAGGATTACTGCACTCACTGAGCCCCCTTAACCAAATGCTTTATGTCTTTGTTCATATGGTTTTAATATGGTTTTAACCAATTGCAAGGTTATTTATAAGTTTGCAACTCCCCAGTAGTTAGAGTTATGAAGCGTTCAGACTTAAGCATATCCAGTTGTGTGGTAACCCAACTACTGCTTTCATGCGGTTTCCAACTTTTTATTCATGCACAAAGGCATGATGCATGGCAGTATCTGAGAACTTTCTGATTAACTCTTTGTTTCAGCAGCAAATTCGTACAGCACCATACAGCAAAATTACACATCAACTAAAAGATAGAGATTTAAAAAAAAAATAAAACAAAAAATAAAAATCACACGAACTGTGGAATTCCACCTTAGACTGATGAGAAGTCATTAGTCCTTGAAAGACAAAGGGACATTCAATTAAATTAACATCTGGTAAACGAAAAGCCAACAAAAGGAGTTACTACTTTACACTCTGCATAATACGGCTGTAGAATTCACTAGAGGTCAGAAAGAGTCCAAAGCTTGGGCTGTCACTTGTTTTTAAAAGAGCTGGATAATTTTATGACTGTTAATAACATTTGTAGTAACACATGCTAAGATAATCAAATCTCATGTTCCAGAGTGTAAGCTGTTCAACTGTCAGGGTCAAAGAGAAATTCCCTTGTTCTTTCTGCTGCTCCCTTCCCTCCTGACCAACATCCACAGATGATTAACTGGGAGCCTTCTAGGGAGAGAAGTTAATTTTCTTTTATAATATCAGGTATTGCTCACTAGATATAAGGGAGAACTGGTAAATGGTATAGACCAAATCTATTTACCTTGTAATTAGAAAGAATCTGAATGCAACCATTTAAAAAAACCACATTTTCTTTTAACTAAACACATACATGAGCATTTTTGAGAGACAGACAAAAATAAACACAAATTACAATGGACATACACTTCTACTAGGAAATAACAGGACTGTTTGGGGTTGGTTTTTGTTTTTTTTTTCTGTGCTGTAAACTGACTAATGAAAGCAATTCAATAGCTACTCTTGGACCTTCAGAATGGTCATTCATATTTCTAACGTTTGAGTTACAAGAACAAATGCATAAGGACATAGCAAAGCAAAGCATTTTTTCCCCAGTAGACTAAATATTACAGAGGAATAATAATATACAGTTTGCTGTGCTTCAGTTTAATTTAGCAGCTGGTTGGACCTTGTCAGTTATGGCCTCATTTTCACCAGGTATTTAAAAATGGAGACATTGAAGTGCCATAAAAGTGTACAGAAATACTTTTACCAAATTTAGACAATGCCATGATTCTGTATGTATATCTGCATGCTTCCCCAAACATTTCTGTTTGTGACTAAATTTCTTTAAAAGTATTGTCATGCATTAGAATCAGAACAGCATTTAGAAGATCAGAGATCTGGTTGCTAGCCTCAAAACTGTGAATCTCCTTTTCTCTTAATCATCTAGTAATATATTCCAGGCTGAAAACACAGCTTTAGCAAGAAGCCACAGCAGTATAACAACCAGCAAAACTATTCTAGGTTCAGCACAACAATTTTTTTGGAATGGAAAAAAAAGGCAGAAAAGAAGTCACCAATTTCAATTTGCGGTGTTCTGCAAACCTCAACAGCACAAAGAAAATTCAGCTGCCCTCCACATAAAGTTGGGAAAAGAAAGGTCTTAAAAAAATCCAGAACACACACACATACACACACGACACTGGTCAAGCATCTTGAGAAGCAATATGATATTCTTTTATGAACAATATGGAAATGTAAGCACATGCAAAGAGACACATGTATGTTTGATTTTAAACCTATAAAAGCTAAGAGAAAGACGGATGATGTTCTCATAGATACTTTCGTTCCATCATTTCAACTGTGCCTTATGATAGGCACATGGCAGATTTTGTGACATGCTCAAACAATACTGGAAAAACTGTGATAAAAATGGACTACATGATGCAATAATCAATTATCAAACAGCAATAAATGCACTTTTCCTACTCTACACGTGGGAAGTAGTTATAAAGGTTTAAAAGCAAATATTTCAAATACTCTACTTGCAAGTATTTTTACAATTAAAGAACTAAAGTTCAGGGAAAATCTGAATCTGAGTTCTGTGCATTTTATTACAGCAATCTTTGAACATGAATAGTGTTGTATATTGTAAGTATAGACTCCAGTAGCTCCATTAGGGTAAATCCTCCAGAGCTTTGGAAGAAGTAGTTATCTAACCCAGATCCTCTGAAGGAGTCACTGGGGTTACCTACTACCTTTTGTTTATCTCTATAAGCAATGCAGGCCTCTAGACATGGCTGCTCCATCCCATTTTCAGGAAGACATCTGTAGTTTAAATTGGTGATGCAAAAGACACTTGGGCTTCAATGTTCATATTTAGAATTAGAAATGCAATCAAGGCAGTTAAAATCCCACCAAATGCTACTGTTTTCAAGTATATGCCTTGCCTTGTGCTGGATGTAAATATATAATTACATACCGTGCATATATAGATTAAGTAGGCTTTTTCTGTATTTATCAAGCTGATTTTTTTTTTATTTTGTAGCATTTTAAGTATACTTTTTAAAGGTTGCATTTTATGATTGCTGCTTATATATTACTTGTTCATACTCGGGCCTTTTTTGTTATGTTTAGAGGGAAAAGAAACATATCACTAAAGAATAAGGATGGGTGACAATGGAACAATGATAACAACATCATTATGCAGTGTTTTGCCTCTTGTACCCCCATCACTGCCATGCTTTTCTCTGATAATTTCAGCCTCAGGAAAATGTGCTGCTTACTGTTTATGTCAGGAAGGCAAGATTACTGTTTGCATGATTACAATATCAAGTATGATGTACGTAATGCCTGTGATAATATAGATGTACCTCAACTAGCTCTTGTCTTTAATCTTCAGTCAACAGGAAAACAAAACAAAACAAAACAGTGAGTTGCAAATTCTTGCAGCCTCGTATAGGCCTTAATCGTGTAAGGTGCTGAGTACTTTCACTCCAGTCCAACAGAGGCCTTGAGGACATGGATAGTCACTATTTAACTCCAGGGGAATACTTATGTGCTTATATTAAGAACAGACTAACGCACTTCACTGAATCAGGGCCAAAGTGTGTAGTTATCATATGTTTACACTGAATCTGAGAATAAAGATTAAACAACTTCTTTCCAGGTTGAAAAAGATGCTTTCTCCTTCTTATTGATCACTCCTTTTTCCCTTTGAAGCAGGTAGGTTGAAGGCCTTCTGGTATGAAAAAGAATTATTCTTCTTTAGGAATAAGACAATAGAAAGCCAAGAACACAGTCCTGTAAGGATTTATGCAAGTGGACAAGACCTTGCATTAACAATGTCCTAGCTGAAGGCAAAAGAACAACTCCCTATCAGTGAAATTGCTATTATTTATTTACTTATCTTTCTAATACAATCAGAACTAAGTTGCTCGTAATTTGTTTTTAAAGTTTGTACTCAAGGAAAAAGCAGCCCAAACTGGATTTATGAACACTATAAATTCATCAAAACAAACGAAAAAAAAAAAAGCAACTGATAAAGTAGGAAAAAGGTTCCATTTGCTACATCCGACGTGCAAATGCAGGCAAATACGTACTTCCTGGAAACTGGGAGAGATTTACATCTCTTGGAAGGAGTAAGTCTTCCATGCAGGAAGTACGAATCAAAATAATGCAAGAGAGAGTACTTCAAAAGGGTAACTGAAGGTTATGCATTTTTTTCATGCAGAATCCAGGAACCCTTACACCTGAAACCATCTTAAATGCAAAATGAATACCTATGGGCTGAAAAAAAATTATGTGGTTTTACTGCTGCAATATACAAAGACAAAACTGCTAGTCATCTATAGCTAATGCTACTGGCAAAAACCCATTCTCTAGCTTTTCGTTTAAAGTAGAATGATTTTATAAACCTTGTTTTGTTTTTATCATGAAAAGCTTGTTTCAAATTTCCCACATAAGATATCCATTAAAGTACTCTTCAGCTCAATGCAACAATGACAGTTTAGAAAATGCTTTTATACCTTAACAACCAATCTTGAATGGGAGTTTCAAAAGTAGTGGTTTCACCCACAGAGCATATTAGCCACTCATATCCCACTTAAGACCTACTTTTGACCTCGTTTTCAGCATAAGCATAGACTGCATCCTACTACATCTCTCTGCATTTAAAATGAAGTTTTTCTCTCTTTTCCCCTATCCTCATTCATCTGCTCTAGATGACATATAGGTAAAAGCTCATGCAATTCACTGAAGGAACATTCCAGCTTCTCGTTCCAGTGGAAGATTTTTGCTGCTCTGTGGACCAACACAATCTGTGAGTAAGAGGGAATTTCCTGTCTCATACCTTCCTTACTCGTTTGTATACCTGTATACTTTATAACTGTCATCATATTTTCTAGCTGTGTCTTACAGGAAAGAGAATAATAATGTCCTGGGGAAGCAATCAGCATTTTGGAGCTTTTTACTATTATATATGTAGACAATCATAATACCTACCACTGACCATTAGTAGTACCCAAATCATTTTAAAAAGGAGGTTGGTAACGGTATCTCCAGGCACAGAGAGGGGAAATTATTATCTTCTGGTTACCCAGAAAGTCAATGATTAAGCTGAGAACTGAACCCAGAACTTCTGAACATTAGGCCAGTCCGCTGGCTGTTATGCCACACTGCCTCTGCCGTAAATCCGTTTGATGGATTTTTCAGTCATGGAACATTAAAGGCTCTGCTCTTGTCTAATGAATATGTTTAAACAAAACAGTACAAACAAAAGCAAATGTAACACTTAAATTATCTGAGATGTACTGCTTTGATGTCACACTTAGATAAAGGATTTCCTACTGGAGACCTATGTACACTTATACATACTGAAAAATATTTTAGCCAGTACCACTAGCTGGCATGCTGGTATCTATTTATGTCTGAAAAGGGAACATAATCAGTTTTAGTTGGTTAAGTCCAATCTGAGCCAACTTTTATATTTTGACCAAAAGCTTGGCAGTGCAGTAGCAGTGGCAAGTAGCAGAAAATTGCTTACAGTGTTATTTGCCAGATTACTTGAACAATTTACATTGGGTTTTCAAGAGAGTTTGAAGTATTAAAAACTTAAGATTTGGAAAAGCCTTGAACCATGGATTTTTGTTCCTAGTTGCAATAAGATGCACAGGAGAGGGTTATGATATAGGATGACTGACTAAATGAAGCATTTTTTTAATGTAAACCACCTGAAACATTTAGGAGCAGTTGAGTTTGAACTGTTAAGATTTTTTTTTTTTTAATTGAAGATTTGGAGAGTCAATTGATTTAGATTAAATGCTCAACCTTTCACATCTACTTGTTTAAGATTCATGTTGACATTGTACTAAATATGGCCATACAGTTTATATTCCAGATAAATTGATCTGACTACAAGCCTCACTCTTTAGTATGATTCTTACTCCAAGATAAATCAATATTTAATATCTCCTGCAACAGCCCCAGTAGATAATTTTAAACCTTTTCTCCATCCCATTAAGTTACCTTTAAAAATTCTTTATACAAGGCTTCACAGATGACTTCTGAAAAACTAGTTTATGAAAAGCAGTCTGAAATTCATTAATTCAGATGGAAAGGGTTTTTTAATCTTGCTGCATTGTGCTGATCTCTAAATCCATCTCTGTTTAGCTAATTCTCCTGCTCAGCTAATTTGAAGAATAAATAAATACTTCCTGTAAATCTGTAACACAGATTTTAAACATAAAGAAAAATACCCTTCCACTGCTTGCTATATGGGACAAGATATTTCTAGGGTGTGAACTCTGCAAAAACAGGCTGACCGAGGCTCTCACTGACTCCCTAAGAGGATGGGTACTCTGCACCATCAGGTACCAACCTCCACCCAGCTCCAACCCTGTTGCCACAGCAGCTAAGAGCAGCAGTGATAAGCAGCAGTACGTTGGACTCAGGCATCGGTCACATCCCAGCCTCCATTTTGAACACTAAAATGTACTGTCTGCTCCCTCTCCCCTCCCTACCCTTCAATCTGGTGGAGCAGCTAAGGAGGAAAAACATCTCTTCCCCCTCCCTCAAACCTCTCCTATGGCTAAGGGCCCCAGTGGGATAGGAGTCTTTGATATCAGAAGAATGCAAACAGCAAGGCTCAGGTTTGCTGCTTCTTAGGGTTTAGAAACAGAGACATAAGAGGAATTTCAAATGAACATATATTGGGAGAACTGAAAGGGATGATGCCAAAAGGAAGGAAAGAACTATATACTCTGGAGCTATCTGGTTATATATCCACCATTCAGACTATAGGATCTTCATATTCCTATCTGTGCTCTCCCTTACTCTTCTTTCCTACTCTGCATTACATTCAAAGTGCAGTTTCGCAGACACTATATGCAGCAGTGAAGCTCTGTCCCATCCCTCACCCTCCAACCTACTGGTTCCCAACACAAACAGTCCACAATCCTTTAAATCTTCTGAATCAGCTGTTTATGGGGTCATGCTGAAAACTCAGTGAAATGTTCCAGTTTTATAAAAGGGGAGGGGGGACTTTTTGTTTTCAAAGCCATGTTTGCCATTTTTACAGCAGAGTTGCTCAAATAGTTATGTCCTTGAGGGGACAGCGAGCTGCAGCCCAGGTTGCCGAGAACCTCTTTGCACTGGAGGGGCAGCCTGTGGAATCTAGATAGCGCTTGCCTTTCAAATCTATTAAAGATCTTCATCGCAGGAACTATACCTGCTTTGGTTTGATTCAAAACACAGCCTAAAAGGGTCTGATCCTAAATGAGTTCTTTGATCACTAACAAAATAGAAACATTAAAGAAAAAAATTACATGAACAATTCACTTATAATGCAGTTTTCAATTTTATCTCTATTCCTTTGCTATCTCCAAGCAATCAAAAGGTGATAAATCGTGTATTTTGCTCATGGAAAATGTTCAGTGTTTAGCTTAGTTGTGAACTCAAATCCAAGGAAGATTTAGCAACAAGAATGCAGTTGTATAGAGAACATACCCACTACATAGTAAAAATAAGTGAAATAATATTCACTTCTCACTAAGATGTTAGTGGGAATTCTACTGTGTAAATTGTGTGCTATTCTATTAATTAATTAAGATGTGACACACAACAGCAATATGAGGATGTTGTTTTCAGGATACACTACAAGAGTCCCAGCAAAAGCACAGTGAGGGTAAGCAGCAGGGAAGAGCAGCAGCAGGGACAAAAGGAAAGGAGACCCGAGCTAGCAGGTCATTGCGAACACTGCAAGAAAGTTTCCCTCTCCCTCATGATAAGGGAATGATAGAGACTTCCATGACCTAAACCACAGTCTATACCATGTTAGGAGCATTCCTAGTACCACAGGAGTGGAATTGCAGAACAGTTGAAGTATGAATAAGTAATGTGGATCCTGATTCAGAGAGGCACATGTGCTGAAATCCATCCTCAACGTAGCAAATGCTTTACATTAGGAGAACTTAAATGGGGTCACAAACAGGAAATTGGGTGCTTTTTTTCCCCCATTATAACTGGATTCTTTATGTCCTCATAACACATATTCCCAGGTAGCAACAGTAACATGGCATGGATGGAGATAAAGGGAAATCACTTGATAAACCAAGCAAGTAGTACACTTCATCTCCTTCCCTTATAGAACAACTCACACATCCACTACAAATTTCCCATACTGCAGTTCACTACTTTTGCCTGTGCATGGTACCAAGTATATACTGATAAACTACGGATGCCTTTTGCACTGAATGGAATGGAAATCCTACATAGCAGATCATGCTATTTAGTGCAGAGGACTGAAAGGTATCCCGGTCTATATAAGGTCAGTTTATAACTGAATATTAACTCAGCCCATTTCTTGCAAAGAAAGAGAAAAAATAAACCTTGGGTGAAAGTGAGTGGGAGCAAAACTTTGCAGGAAAATATCTTTCTTGTATTTATAAGTTTTAGGTTATTTCTGAAAGAAAACAAAGAGTTGGCGTACACTTCGTCAATGAGACACTTGTCATGATATTGAAGAATAAAACACAGGAGTTATGCAAAGGTCATGCAGGCAATCCCTTGATAAAAGGGAATCCCTTGGGAGGAAGAACGCAGCCATACAACCTAATCTTATTCATGAGTGTTCAAAGAGCTTGAGCAGCATCAGGCAAGGAACAGAATTCTGGCAAGGAGCTGGCAACTGAATATGTTTTGGCAACCTGCTGAACCCTTGACAGACCAAGAAGTTTTACAGTACATGATGTGTCAGTGACTCACTTTGTGTACAGTTCTAATGCACATCCTCCCGGTGATGGTTTCTATTCATACTGGCATCCGAAATATAGCAAAAAGTGTTCCTGTGTTTTAGAAATGGAAGGGAACAAGCACATAAAAGTAGGATGCACTAAGCAAGAATCTGTATATATATATATATATATATATAAAAAGATAGTTCATCTGACTAGGAGCCATGTAATGAAATTGTCACTTAGCAATTGAACTCAAGGATGCAAAGAAAATGGCAGAGTGATAAGAATGCATCCATTGCCTGCTATCTCAAGAAGCCTTTGGCAAGATAACAGTGAAAGCATGCACCCAGCTACTGATCAATGCAGATCTGACATTAAACCACAAGTGTCCACTTCTCTTACTGGCTGTTTAACAAATTGCTTTGGAACGGGTGGAGGTGAAGAGGAGATCTTTCCAAAACCTTGTCTCAATGTTCTCCCTCAGTTAATGAATGTCAGCAAGTGGAAGAGAACAGAAATTTGATATGTTTTTCCAGCCTTTCTTACAGAAGCATTTGCAACATGTTGGAGGCCACAGGCATAAAAGTGAAATACTGGGAAATTAATGTTGTCTGTAGATTTTCAGGATGTAAGCTGGGCAATTTCAGCTTGTGGGTTAGGCATAGTTTAGGTTTTAAGTAGTGTTATAACAGCTTACTATGACTTGAACATGATTTTAGTACAAGTAATCTGATGTTGAATATCATTTATTACCCTGTTACACATTTCCAATTGAGATAGACCTGTTTATGGAGTTAGTATTATGTGACTACAGATGGACAAGCTACGTGCAGTGAACAATTTATCCAGTAAATATAGTCTTTCTTATCTTTTCAAACTACCCCTGGAGGATCAGCAATTTCTATACATGTATGAGTAACGTGTCAGTGTTCCAACAATCTAACTTTTGAGTTATGCATGAACTATGCACTTAAATGCTCAATATTTTGCTGCTTGTGATTTATGCTGTAGTTGGTCACCTAAGACAAATTATATTGTTTCCAATGCCTGACTCAGTGATAAGTATTGCAACATTGCCTTAAATTACCTGAAAAAAGCAACTGGGAATTCTCTCAGCCAAAAGACTCCCCAGGTTGTGGAAAGCCTTTACTTCTATCTATCGGCTCCTGCATCCACTAGCTTCAACACCACAGAAAAACTGATGAACCTGCCTCTGTCATACCATTGGTAGAAAAAAGATGGCAGTGGTAATGCGTAGTGTAGCAAGACCTGCAAGACCCCTAGATTAAATTGCTGCAGAGTTCACAGAGTTGCTGTAAAGATCTATAATTAGCATTGACACTGTATCAGGGGCTGGGAGAGCTCCCTGATACTGTGTTCCTCATTTGGTCAACATGGAGTTTGAAGTCGGTGCTGCATCAAAGCCTCTGTTTTTTTTATGAACAGGGGATGAGCAATTTGGGCATAAACAGCAAATGCTTAATTGTGCACAAATGTCCATGTTCATATGCAAATAAACCCATAGAAATAAAAATCCATTTGCATGAATATTTGTGAAAAGAAAACAAAGAAAGGAATAAGCATGGTCAAACTCCATTAATCAGATTTCAAACAAACATTTGCAAATACCATTTTGCACTATTTGCTCAAGTCTTTTCATGAGATAAAAGATGACAATTTTACCTGCTAGCATGCTTATTCTTTTGTTCGAAGCAGAACAATTAAGCCAGCACAAAGTAGCATATAATCCCACAAACAGGCAGCTAAGTAAGTATCCTTCAACAACAGGGAGTGTATTTCAAGTTATCATACCTATTGATGCAGCCTGGGGATATTTGAGAAACAGGAGACATTTTTAATTTTAGAACGTAATGAAGTATCAGAGAAAGTAATCCAAATTTATCCTTGCTGTACTTAATCTACTGCAGCTAAGAGAGTTATACTGGCAATGCATTTGGTGCTGTGAATTTGCTTAGAGGAATACACAGAGCTTGGAAATAAATGGCAGTAACTTTTGTGGATGTCTCTGCTTGTATTTAAGTGTGAAATAATATGCAAATGTATTCTATAGTTTTCAGGACAATTGAAGAAGTGATATGATAGGATTGTGCAGCTGCCATTCTGACCCACAAGTTAAATCAATTAATATATTCCTGCCCTAGCAAATTTATGTTTGAACAATAATTTTCAACCTATCTTTATTGTTTTGTGGAGAAGAAGAATAAAAACATGGAACACATTTCAGGATATTTCTGCAAAGTCTCCTGAGTAGCTTGGGAAATGTATTGTACATAAGAAGATACAATCATTATGCTGTTACAGTCATCACAAAGACACTATCCTTTATGGCAGAACATCATCCTTTGGGAAAAATTATCCTTGTTGGTTTGTGTAAATTTTTCAACATTCACCCTCGGGACCCATTTTAATCTAATTCTGTTCCTTTGGGATTTTCTGTTGCTCCAACATTTAAGGGAGAAGACCAAAACAGGGCAAAGATTTTACCCTTTTCACAGGAAATACCCCATGCAAGTGAAAAAGCAGGGTATTTGGCATTTTTTCTTGACCTGGAAAGGCAATAGAAGAAAGGGGCCAAATCCATTATTATTATTATCATCATCATCGTTAATGAGGTCTAAAACCTGCAGCTAGGCAACCCCTTCAAGTAGCCCTGACAACAGAAATAAAAAACCATATATGTGTTCAGCGACCATACAAGCATACTATTAAGAATAGGTAGTGGCAAAAACTCTATTAGCCAATATTCAAATGCAAAAATAGCTATTAATACCAAAAGAGTGTGCTGGTTTCTTTCCTGAAAATAATATTTTATTGCCAAGTGCTCTTGCAATTGAATTGGAAGCATGAAAAACTTTAAAACTTCACCTAATACCGGAAGTTTCTTCACTGTATGGTGTGTGTATATATATACACATACACACCTGTATATATATGTGTATATAGTTATTCAAATGATGATGTTTCATATAGGTTCTTTACGTTTCGCTGCATTTTCTTTTAGTTTCTTAAGTATGTACATCATTATTGGACTGGTCAAACTTTTTTAAAATTTATAGTCCTATAGGGTTTCCATGATTTATGCTTTGCAAAGATTCTGTATTTTTCACTTAATTAATTGATTTTGATATTTTAATCAATAGACAAATAATTTAGATTTTATTTTAATCAGCCTCTGCATAATTTGAGGGACTAAGCATTTAACTGCACATCTAGTATATTGGAACAGAAATGCACAAACTACCAACTTTATTGAGACAATTTTGGAAAGTAAGGCAGTCGAGCAAAATGCTTAAAAACAAAGGTCTGCACAGCAAGTTCTTCCATAGGTGCAAAACTGGATCCTTTGTAAGCAGGCACCAAAGCTAACTTATCTGTAAATTTAGATGACCTACATATGCCAGAGATTTTGCACTGTTTCTTTTTGTCTTTTCACTGTCAGTTCCACAGTTTCAGTGAACATGTATTTTTAATGTGTAAATTTCAAATACATTATTTGTATGTCTGTCTACATATAGCATACAAAGTAAATCTGAAAAAAAATTAGTAGGTATATTGGTAGGCATGAGTATGAATATTTAGGTGTAAATAGTAGTATTTGAGCAATAGCATGTGATCAATTAAAGGCTGAATCGTATATTACATACAGACACAAAGTTAACGTTACATGAGCAGCTTTAATATTTCTATCTCTTGAGTTTGAGGAACAGACTTGACAAGATTTCATACCCACAGCCTTCTGCACCTGGTTCCCATTATAAACCTGGCTTTGATAATGGAGCTATGTTCTTCTACAGAGGCTAATATTAGCAATGGTATTTTCTTGCCATAACTCTTATAACCCAAATAGCAGTGTTATGGCTGTATTTGACCCCTCTGTGCATGTGCAGTTACAACTTCCATCACCTTCCTCACTAAATACACAGAGATCAGATAAAACATTTCTTTAACTATGGGTACAATTTCTAAGCCTGATTTTATTTCCTGTGATATCTACAAATGCTAGTGATATAGTACAGGCTTCAGGGTTATACTGAAAGTCAGATTTTTTTTTTTTTTTCCTTGTTTGTTTATAATGGAAACATTTCTCTTTAAAAGATATGGTTGGAGACACAGGATTAATTTCTTTTTTCCAAGATGCTCTGCTTTGAATTTAATTTCAAATTACATTTTAAAGTTCTAATTGTAAAGATAAATTCACTGCAACACTTCTCTGTGTCTGAGAGATATTAAAATCATTCAGCTATTCAAAGATGCATCTAATTCCTGATCAGACCTCAAAATAGAAAGAATAAAAGAAAGAAAACCACAAAAAGACAATGCTTGCTGTGCCCCACTGTTATCCTATAAATATACTGATTTAGAAAACCAAGGCAAGCACATGTTACAATGAAATTCATACAAAAGCAAAAATCATCAACACCTTGAACTTTTTGAAAAAATAGCAGGGAATTCCCTGGAGTGATATGCTGCCTAGGAAGTCATAACACACACAATACACCCTGCAAAAATATTGCTTGAAATCATTACTTTTCCTCCCCACCATTCATTGTTATAAACTTAAATTGAATTCACGCTTTATTTTATCCTGTCATGCAATTTCAAATATTGGAAGCAACAGCAGAAATAAGCAGAATTTCTCCAGCTACAAAACTAAATATTTGAAGTCCAGTATGTTTTCCAGTTCTAATAAAAGGGGGCAGTATTACATCAGCTGAAATTCTGAATTGTCCAAATTATCGTAAAAAGTGTTAGAGAAGGATACAAAACTGCTGAATTTCACTGAAAATAGACTCTTACTGAATATGCAGTCACAAATCCTCTTGTCTGCTTTGGGGTAAAATATTCAGAGCTAGTTCAGTGGGACTTAGGCTCCTGTATTGCAGCTACTTTAGAAAATTTTAACTTGAGTCACTATTTTTCTTTCAAAATTATTAAGGAAATATTACAGTTGATATAAAATGAAGGCACATTTTTCATGTAGCTAGGATAAGCCCTAAGCCTAAAAAGGAAATTGCAAAATTATTGCAGTTTCAACAAATTTTGGAACAAGTTTTTTGTTTTTTTTTTAAAGAAAGGTTTTTTAGAATAAAATACTAGTGCCCAAATACAGGTTTAGGAATTTAACTTTGAACACCCAATATAAAAAAAAAAAAAAAAAAAAATCATCGCTTACATATATTATGTACAGCCACAAGCAGATTACTAAATCGGCCAAATTCACAGTAAAGTACAAAGGACATTTGTTTTGTAAGAATTATGAGGACTGCTGGGATTTGTATTTGAAACTTTTCCCTATTCTGGGGCATTTAACTTAGATAAGTGATTTATCTGTTATAAAATGATGGAACTGTAAAGAGGTTGTCTCTATGCAACACGTCCTTCTAGGTCTCAGAAACTCCCCAGGGAAAGGTTTGTCGACTGAGCAGAATGACGTATTCAGGAAAAACAGCTTCCCAGTTGCCGTGTCTCTTTGTGGAAATCAGATTCTTCATTAGACAGATGGAATACACTCCCACTGAGTTGAATAAATTGCCTATAATCTTGCAAGAAAGTGAGACCACACTAACAGTTCCTTAAGTAAATCAGTGTCTGTCTTTTTTCTCTCTATACAGCTCCAGATTTTCTATTATAGAATCTGAATATATATATTTAAACTTAAATTAAATTATACCTAAGTGTAAGCTACATGGGGCAGGACCTTCCTTAATTTGCAGTGAGAACAGAACTTGGTACAATGGCTACCTAGATGATACTGTAATAAAAGTAATAACTTTGCAAAACTAGTCATTTGCTGTTGATATTGCTATTCATTTTTTGGCCTAATTATGAGGTATTTGCCCTTTAATTACAAGTAGAAATAAGATTTAACCAACAGAAATAAGGATCCAATTGAAAATGCTTGCAGTTTCTGTTACATCTCCCAGCAGACTGAAATAGAAGCATTGACGTCTTATTTACTAGTTACAAATATTCTTCTATAAGAAAATAAAGAAAAAAAGAAAATACAAGAAGTTTTTCTTAAAAGCTAAAAGCAAATGAGAACAGATCAGTCCCCGCAAATCTAAACCACTTATAAAGATTTTTATAAATCCACAAGGCCCTTATGACCAATTTATTCATGTTCAAAATTTAAGGGTGGTCATGACTACTTTCAGTAAAAGGAGAAAAGGTAATTGAACGCAGGCTGCATTGGAAAAGTAAAAAAAAAAAAAAGCACATAAGAAAATAAACAGATTTGAGAAATGACTAATAACAAGGCGTTTCTCTTGGAGATTGTCTGAGAAGTACCCTGCACTTGCAGAAAAGACAGTGTGACTCCTGCTTCTGCAGTTGTTCTGTCTATAATACTGAAAATATGGGGAGAAAAAAAACTAGTAAAAAACTGGTGGCAACATAATCCAGTACTGCTTGCATTTAGAAAAAAGCAATGCAATGATGGAGTCATTACAGGGCTGTAGGCAGTCAAAAGGAGACTATGCGTGACTGGTAACTTTTCCTACAAAGGCTTCCTGAAGTGTTTTTATCAGGCAAAGTTTGTACGCATGTGCAGTAGCTTCATATAAATGATGAAGCGTAACAGCTCCAGAGGAGTTGTTACACTCTATTGTGTCAATAATCCACATATTTAACAGTCCCTAAATACAGCAGACCATAACACCTCCAAAGGGGTTGTTATGGCTTATCAAGTCAAATCCAAGTGTCTAAATATGGATTTGATCAATAGACTGTAACATCTCCAAGGGTAAATAATATATGTTTTTAAGAATGTACACATTTTGCATACAAACTGTGGTCTATATTAGGAAAAATGATGTGGATTCAACTTGTAAAACTTTGATTTAGAAATAAGAAAGGAATAAAAGGCTCATTATAAGAGGTGCTAAAGTACCATAATTCTCAGGAAGTAGGCGATGACTCATGTCATTTATTTTGGGGTCTAATTCTGGTTTCCTACTGCAAATACACAGTTGCCTGAAAATCTACAAAAGAGTGGGAATGGAATATAAACATAAAAATGTTATATTAAATTCTGCTTCCTCTCACATCTCAATGAATATGCTTCATGGGTAAGTAAATGGGGAGGTGGGGGTATATCCTTGGGTCCAGCAGATATGTTGCGATTATTAATTGTGTATATATTTATCTTGAGTTCATATATTTTTCTCCAATGAAATGAACACATTTCTGCCTATATTTTTTCTGCAAAGATTTTCTGAATTGTTTTTGTCACTGTTTTCATGCTTTATGCACAAAAAAGATAGGATCTGGTCCTTTTAAAAATAATGTCAGTTATCTTACAAATTATATAGCATTTTCAGGTTCATTTAAAGCCTTAAATCAGGGAAAATCTTAAAGGCAATCATGCTACTTCAAAATACTAAAATAAATACAAGTACCTCTAGCAATGCAAATTTTGTTTAAGTACTCTGTTGAAGGTAAACATGGCTTGACTGGAAAAAAGTCATATCTTCTAAACAAAGCCAATTTTTGTATGATTTTACTTTTGCTTGTACCACATGGAAAGAGGTGTGTAGCCTATTTTCTGGCTTTTCCTAATTCTCTCCCCTTTCCCAGTGTTTCTGTTTACCCTGTGAAACCACTGACACAGTTACTTCTTCCCTTTCCTCAGTCAGACTACACCTGATCAGCACCAGGTGGAGTAGAAAAAGTCAACTCTGCTATAATGACTTTTTGCCTTGTGTGCACTGTACTGGTTTTGGCTCGAATAGAGTTAATTTTAGTTCGCATGGCACTGACTTTTGGATTTGTGACCAAAACAGTGCTGATAACACAGGGATGTTTTAGCTATTGCTGAAAAGTGCTTCTACAGCATCAAGGCCTTTTCTGTTTCTTATGCTAGCCTGCCAGTGAGGAGACTGGGGGTGCACAAGATGCTGGAAGGGGACACAGCCAGGCCAGCTGATGCAAACTGACCAAAGGGATATTCCACACCATAGGATGTCATGCTCAGCAATAAAAGCTGGGGGAAGAAGGAGAAAGGGGAAGTGTTTGGAATTTGGGCATTCGTCTTCCCAAATAACTGTTACACGTGCTGAAGCCCTGCTTTGCTGGAAATGGCTAAACATCTGCCTACCGAAGTAGTGAATGAATTCCTTATTTTGCTTTGCTTGTGCACACAGCTTTTGCTTTACTTACTAAACTGTCTCAACCCACAAGTTTTCTCACTTTTACCTTCTGATTCTCTTCCCCATTCCACTGGAGGGGAGTGAGCGAGCAGCTGCATGGTGCTTACCTGCATACCCTAACCCACAACTGTACACAAACTGAAATAACTCCATAATTGTAGATGTCCATAGAATGGTATTATCTCAAAAGTACAGCCTAACCTTAATGCTTTAGCAAATGACAAAGTTGGACCATGCCAGAGTGCTGCTGCATGTTTTTGTTTTGGTTTTTCTGATGAGTGAATCTCTGTGAGCACTTTTAAAGCTTTGTAGGAGATTTTTTTGAACATCAGAATATGAACAGAGGCAATTTTCAATTCTGTGTCTCTAACCAAATACAAAGCTTTCTGAGATTTAAATGACACATTTTCAAAAAGGCCTGAGCCCAGGCTTTGAAGCTATGTACATAATTTTGTAAGCGCAATCATTTGCACAACAAACTATTACCAGCTATCTGAACTTGAAGACCAGTAACTGACCAGAACTCAATAGCTTTTTTAAACCAGCTGCAGGCAATTAATTTGTCATCTTTTTTCTGGTGCCGGCTTCTAGCTACTCATTTATACAAGTCTAATTACCTGAAGCCAATTTCTGAAAATTTGGTCCTGAAAACATAGGGTCCTGATTCTTCAAAAGGAACCAATCCAAAATTGGAACTATGTTATCAAAGCTTTGCTGGGATTATGACAGAAACTATACACAGTCTTCTTGGCATACAATTACTTCAAAATCATGTTTTTCTAATTGAAGTGATCTATCATTCCTTCCCCCCTCCATTTTGATCATGTTGCTCATCATTTTCAGAGTAAAAGAAATATATCATAATGTAAAAATTGAAAGGCAGAGGGTAAAGGGGAAAAGAAGAGTATTCTAGAATTCTGTTTGTGCAAAGGATGCTTCTGGTTTTAATGTATTTTATACTTGCTATAAAATATAAATACATTCCCTTAGTATTCATGACTGACAATTCTTTTATTTTCTTTAGGATAGAGAGTAGGGATATATCATCATTTAAAATGACTGATTTATATCCCATTCTTTTGTAAACCCTGCCTTTTCTTGCATCTACAGAGCAAGGATAACAGACTAGCATACCAAAGGTAAAACCAGAGTACATATTACAACTTTTTCCTGCCTTAATAGTTCACTCTATAGCACATGCTACAATAAATAAACCCAGCAGGATTATATAAGGGCACCGAGAGATTTAACAACAGATTTCCTTACTGCTGTTTTATTCTTAGGCTTTAAAAGTTGCAAGTGCTACCATGAAAAGTCTCCCCATAAAAGATGGCATTTGAGAATGATGTTGTTTATATTAGTTAAAGAGTTCCAATTGACTCTGCTACATTTGCAAGTAAAAAAAATTTCTTTCCTCTGACTGCCTGATGTATAACCTCAATCTGGAAGCTGTACATCAATCTGTGTATTGCTAGTAACTGGCACAAAAAAGAAATTTCAGATTATTCACTGAAATATTTACTGACTCTGCTTTAAAGGGTGAAAGACGAAATAGAAACTTGTTAAATCAAATACAAGACGTAAACATGGTACTGAAAATCCTCAGGGAGCAGACCTGATAAGTAAGTGGATGCCATTTTTATACTTACTTTTCAAAGTCAGATCAAATGTTAAGAATTCTTTTAATAGCCCTTATAGTGTATTAGATATTTTTAAATGTCAAGCCACTGAAACTCATAAAATATATTTTAAAATAAGCATAATTTTATAAACTCTCAATACTGATCATAGGTGTGACATTTATTTTATTTTTATAACTTGGGCTTTAGTACCCTACCTCTTAGTTAGTTAAGACAAACACTGACTTTACAATTAAAGTGTTGTCTGAACACAGCCTGCTTGATCAGTTATTAATTTCTATAGTTTTTCACAGTACCAATCTGTATTAAATGAGTTTTTCAATGCTGACATTTAAACTAACACTAGCAGAAATAAATATTTATGAGCCTCTGAATTTGAATTGTAAAAGCATTGTTAATCCTGCATGGCAACAATTTAACAAATCTCTTGTTTTGAGTACCATAAAGAACTTATCAAGCAAAAATATAAAATGTAGATTAAAAGGTATGTATCAATCTTTGATGGGTCTGTTTACAACATTTCTTTGCCTTTCCATGCCTTGCTACAATCCACTTACTCACTGAGTATTCCCTTGTGGGTACAGAAAAGATTATACTATCATCAAATTCACAGTTTAAGATATAGTTAATATTCTGCTGAGTCTTATACTCAACCCGGACTAAAAATTCCTGTTAGTCTTTGGAGTATAACACAACCTTGCCTCCCTCCCCCAAGATAGAAAGAACCTACCTTCTAATATACAGATATATCACAGAGTTTTCATTAATGAATTATAGGCATTGGAAGCCACCTGGGTTTTAATTTTTTTTTTTTTTTTTTGGTGCAGCAAATAGTCTGAAACTCTAGTTGCTTTATAGGCTAATGAATGTGTCAGTTTTCATTCATTACTAAATTGCATCATAACTGTTCCTATTTGCCAATGCCATAGTGATTACTGGGATAATATTTTCCCCTTCCTAGTTAACTGGAATAAGTATTGTGGTATATAACTGATTTTGTGTCAGTGGTGAAAAATAACTTGTGTGCTGTATTTTTTGCAGCATAAGCCACCTCTAGGGAAGCTAACAGAGAAGGATTCTTCATCAGAAGGCCTGCCGTACAGCTCAGCCAATTACCTGATTCAGTGTTCACTGCCTCTGTTACACACAGAGAGACCTGCCCCTGGAGCAGATCTTGTAGACCTTGGAAAGGCCACAGTGCAGGACAACACAGATACGAAGAACTTTCTAAGAGACTTTTTTGTCCTCTGAGCGGTCCTTAAAGTGTGTGTGCTAGAAACTGTTCCTCACCTTTCGGATATGATCCCAGCTTGCTATTTTGTAAACTGAATAATGTCCTGCTCAGTCCAACACTGGTCATGTTCTCTCACCACTTTCTCTCATTTACCATTTTATTGTAGTGCCCCATTTCATTTTAGTGTTTGGAAACTACAGCCAAGATTCAACAAAGAACTTTGATCTCATTAAAACTAAGAGCCAAAAGCACTGTTTTGAGCCTCAATACCTTGTTGCAGCTGAGTCACAGATTCAAGCACACTCAGATACATTCAATAGCATTGTAATACTCAACCATGCTAGTACATAACTGGCCTTTTTGCCATATTTATCAATCCAATCATTCTCAAAAGCACAATTCAAAATCTAGTGGCCACAAACAGTGGTAGCTTTTCCATGTTGTTACATGCATGCTTGCTTGCAGCTGAATCACATGAGTGCACAGGACTGTTTTTGAATGCTGTCAGGTAAATGTAGAGAAGTTTGTAGCACAGCACCGTGAAGTGACAAGGTGTATTTAATGTGAAATCAGAGATGGCTAAAAGCTCTAAAAAGAAATTTTGTATAAAAATAAGAAGCTATTTGCAGGGAAAAGAAGAATGAATGACAGACTTTGTGGCAATAGGAGACATTACCTTTTCATTCCTGCAGTTGTTTAGACCCATGTTATTCATGGAGGGCAATTTTCCATCAACACCATGCGGCTGCTGTTGCTGCTGCTGCTGCTGCTCCCTTTGGATCTGCTCTCTCATTTTTCGAGCCTCCTGAATGGCTTTCATTACTGTGTCCTGGTCCCCAAACAGGGCAGGTGAATTAAGACTGGAAAGGATATCTATAAACAGAGAACACACTTTATTTAAGTAATTATCCAAATTAGAATCAGGGGTAAGCACTCAGCTCTCATACTGTTAAAGTGGCACCCAATTAACAACTGCAAAAGGCGGAGGCATGGCAATTGTTGTCTGTTTGAAGGCTTGATTAATCTATAGAACTGATTGATAAGCCTGTGCACTTCTTTTGCTGTTATAAATACAACCACTGGAGTCTTGGCATAGCCTGATATAGAGGTATCTGAGCATCCTCACGGACTCAAAGTTAAATATGTGTTTCAGACAACAGTATTCTGAAGCTTAAGTGGGAAGCCTTTGAAGTATTAATAAAAGGAACAAAGAAGGAGAAAGAAATCTTGTTTACTTGGCCATGAAAGTCTATGTCAATTTTTAGAATTTCTTTACTGAGAGAACCATTACTCCAGACATTTAGCTTTCAATTTCAGAAAGAGCACCTACCGTTACTTTTGGGGGACAGGCCTTGTTATTACCTTAACATGAGTATAAAGCTCTAAATTGGTAGAGAAAAAATGGTTTTCTTTCTATCACTCTGGACAGAAAGAGAAACTTTTAAACATGATTCAGACTCACACAAAACATTCCTGTCACATTTTAAAATGCATGCTAGAGGTAAAGATGAGTACCCCAGATACAGTTTCTGATTTGAGACCAAAAGACAGTGATTGTTAGATGACTGGTTTTTTTGTGTTGCTGTGATGAAGCTTTAACTTGATCCTCCTGTTCCTGCATGAGAGTATCCTCTACACATGGATAGATTTGTGTACATATATTCTAGCTAGGAAGTTTTGAGCAATCAAAGTTTGTGCATGACCTGTGCATCTGCCTGACAAGCTCTGAATTTGTTAGATTTGTATACTTACTAACAGTCCACTATAAAACAAAACAAAACCAACAACAAAAAACAACCAAACAAAAACAAACAGGCTAAGACTAGGAATTCTCTGTCAAAGATAATTTTCATATTCTTTTGACTTCATGGAAGTTCAGCTGAGTAAAACATAGCAAATTCAACCTTGAAGGACCCTGAATTCTTTTAAAATAAAAAAAGGTTAAGATTAAGGGTTTCTCATGCTTTATCCTGGGGACTAAACAGTTGATTTAATACTGTGGTCTAGATGAGAAGAGATGCAAACTGTGATGTTTTCTGTCTGAATGAAGCACCTCTCTCCAAAATAAAAGTAACATATTAGAGAACAACCATTGTTCTTGCTGGGTAAAATTTCCAATGCTCTGAACTGATTCAGCAACTAAGTTCCATTCTGAAGCCTAAGTTGGGAACCATATTTGCATTACTTTTAATGAGACTTGGACTCCAAATCACCTAAATTTATCATTTAAAATGGAGCAAAAAAGCTCTTATGTTGCTTGCTGGTTTTTGACAATGTTTCCTTGGCTTCTTTTATACTTAAGGATTGAGAGGAAAAGTTTTTATGACTTTACATGAAAAATACTCACTCCTTAGGTGTACCTTCTCTAGCCATTTCTCTGGAATGGTCTATGACTTCAAACTGATATGACACTTTCTAATGTTAGATAGTGCAGTGATAGCTGGAAATAAATGGACAGGTAGAGTATCTAGCTAGCTGCAGAAAGGATCTTTCAGAGATCATGATGTTCCCAAGTGTTTTGGGAATGGAACAAATCATAATTTTTATAAATTTAATGTATGTATTTAACATATCTGTTCATTATTCAAAAGTGTTTCTATATATTTTACAAGCACACTTGAGCTACAGATTGTGAATAAGTGGTCTGTAGTAAGTATTTAGTCACTGTTAAAATTTACTATTTGAACTTTGGGGCTGATCACCTACATTTTGCAGCTCTTGATTCTGTTTCTTGACTGGATAAGATAGTCTTCATACATAGTTTTCAGATCAATTTTGTTTCATTACTTAATAAGCTTTATTTCTTAATTAAAGAATCTTGAACACAGGTCAAAAATTTCCTATTTGCAACCATACAAATTAACAAAATCTTGACAAGTGGGTGAACAAATAATAAAAACATGAATGAATAATAAAATTAACAAATAATAAAACAAACTGGCTGGACTGAAGCCTTTCTGTCTTTGTTAAAAAAAAAAAGAAAAAAAAAAAAAGAATATATTCAGCATATGGTCTTTGTAAGATGAACTTAGTAGCCAGAATGCAGAGGATTAGATTTCTTTTAGAATGCTGTTCTGGGTAAAACTAATGAACAGTATATTTGGACTGAATAGCTAAAAACCACATTTGGAGTTGCCTTCTTGCCTGGCTTCTGATTTACTGTAAACCATGGAGATACTGAATGTTCCCTGACCCTGGTTCAACAAAGTGCTTGAAAACTTTTTTATTTTAAGGTGTGTTACACTGTTGCATTGCATGTATGCTAATCACATGAGCCATTATGTCTGTATGCCTAGTATCTAGTCAGGCACTATATGCATGCAAAGATATTTTTTTGTTTGTTTAATCCAGAGGTCAAAATTCAAAAGTTAACTTTCCATATATACATCCAATTGATGTCTTTGGGGAAGATACTCATACAAACCTCTTTTATACATTTTATATATGCATCTCTATTCACTTATGTGTACATATTTGTATGTATGTATATTTCTTATGTTATATATTTATTTGCTGTATTTCTTGTAGATTCATATCACTGCCGCATCATTTTGGTTACTCCTGCAAAACCCTGACATTCAAGAGTTCTTTGAAAACCTTTCCTGCAATTTTTTTTCCCCCATTTTAAACAGAAATGTAGGGCCAGATATCTACTTAATTCAGAAGTAAGCATGTTCAAGCTGAGATTTCATGTAGAAAACTTGCCAGTTTCCTCGTTTCCCCAGGACAGATTAGTTACCTAAAGAGGACCCTCTTCCCAGAGATCCACCGAGCGGGCTGGGGATGCCACTCTTGTTCGTCACTGTCACGGGACTGCTTTTACTGGCTGGGAAGAGGTTCTGTGTTGGAGAGGTTGGGGATTTGACAGGTTCAGCTGTTTTGGGTCGGGCTGAAAGATTCAGTGGCTGGGCTGCTTCATCCTACAAGAGTTTAATGTAAAAATTATTAGGAAAAGACAAATGAGCACATCATTTTGCAAGCAGCAGTTACTTTACACCTCGAAGACAATACCATATTCTCCAGCAATAATAACAAAAGAAGCTAATTATCTGCCTCCTTTAAGATTCAATGAAAGGAAACCTCATTAATTTCTCTGTGTTATGCTTCTATTTACATTAACGATGTGGCTGGATCGTTCTTTTTGCCAAATTAAAATTTGAATTAGCTCACATTACAGCTTAATTTCCTAATGTGTTTTCAGAGATCTAAATTAACCTAGGGCATTTACAAAGAATTATTTAAAATTTCCAGCAGCTCAGTAATGCTTTTGCATCGGTTCTATTTGAAAAGTTCCTGGCACTATAAAAATAAGTTATGTAGCTTATTTTTAAATGTATTAGAAACTAAGGAATCAGAAGTACTTCTACGAAAGAATCATTTGGAAACCCTGACAGTTCTTTGGCCCACATTTCATGCTGCTGCTAACTTATACATTCCATGCATCTTATTTTGAGTTCATGTTTTGTTTAGTAAAATAATCTATGCTGTTCCCCCATAATAGAAGATAAGAATTTCACTGAATTCAAATTCCTTGACTTACTATGGTAATGAATGTGTACTATATGCATTTCAAAATATATTTTATTTTCTACTATTTAATTTTGTGTATTTTACAATATTTTGTTATTCAAATGCCATGTATTTTTGACAGATTTATGTAAAATCAAGAATTTTTTTTCACATAAATTTTATTCTGCTTCTTGTTTGATACTTCTGTAATTATTTCTGTATTCTGTAATTATTTCTGCTGCATTCAACTTTTAGTGTATCCATATGTTTATTTGCATGAAGACAAGGCATATTTCTTAAGGATATGTAAATCTAGTAGCAGCGCTTTTGTATCTTTTGATACTTTTCATATGCAATTATGGAAGAAATTCTCTCTGGCATATATCTTATTTCAGTACTATAGGAGAATAAGTCTGTCTAAGAAATAACTTTTGGAAGAAGACTCAGTCAAGCAATTAATTTCTTTGATCAGGTTAGATATTCACAACATAACCTTCTTCCCATTCTTTGAGCTTGTTCCTTTTGCATAACATGTTAAGCAAGACAGAGCATTTGGAAAATTGTGAAACAGTGATCTTCTGTAATTAAAGAGCCCAGTAAGACAGACCTCTCATTTAAAATATGCCCAAAGCAGAATTATGCTGGATATAAGAGAATATCGTCCATATTTTAAAACACAGCACTGATCACTTCAAAGCCAGAATACAATAAAACACTACATTATCTCATCTTTTCAGTTCTCCTTACTGTCAAGCAGTGATTTAGCAAAGTACATCTGATCATACACAATGCATTAAACAGGGAAATATAACAAACAGGTATTTATAATGCCATTGTATCTCCAGTTTTAAACTGTTTCCATAAAGTATTTTTATTCTTCTTGACCTTGCAGTGTGCACAAATGTTCACACTTGTTCAGAGTCCAAGTGAAAGCAGAAACACAAAGGTATAAGGGACATAGTCCATTCTTGTGCTTTGTGGCCATGTTTACATGCAAGTTGTTTCATTGCACAGATAAAAAGTGGCTTCAATAAATTTCTGTGAGAGTTCAGAGCCCCTTTCAGACTATAAAGTTTGCCAGACTAGGTACTGTGAGCACGTATACATACGAATCTACACTACCACATTCAATTTCTAAATAATTTTCTGCCTAGTACTGATACGATCATGAGAAAAAAACTCTAAACACTGCCAGAACCTGTTTGTTTGTACTTCATAGACAGCATTCTCGTTTATGTGAGGCAACCAAAAAGCTGGAAAAAATTCTGGTCACTGACTTAAAAGAAAAATCATTACGTTTTGTAAGATCTGACTCCTGGAAAAGAATTCCATTAGTTCTATAAATAATGCATGTAGTTTATACAAACAACTGTTTAAAAACAGAGAAAATATAGAGGATTTGCTAAGCAATGCATGGCCATCAAAACTGTCATGTCTTATACAGGTAATTCACAAAGACAGCATATAGGTACTGCTTTTATAGTAATAATTAATTTCTTCATTAGCCGTTAGAATTTGTCCACACAAAGCACTTGTAGTTTATCTTTAATATTTTCGATGCAGTAGTGGGCTTAATAAAAATAAGAAGAAGGGTTCTTTTTTATTAACATATACTTCAGTCCATTCAGGTTAAATTATGTAGGGAAACCCCCAAGAATTTGCATGTGGTCAATTCTGTAATAGGACTCAGCTGGCCACAAAGCTGGAATGGTATTGGCCTTGGTTCAAGGAGATATGTGCTTGAATTTAACCAGGGAAAATTTTACTCATATAGTAAAGGTTTGGTTTGGTGTGGATCCATTTGGCTCACTCACTTATGAAATTACTTTTTCACATTAAAGTAGTCAGTAGTATATTCTCAATACCATAAATCACTGGTGTTAGGTATCACTATACTATGGCAACTTTGCTGAAACAGTTGGGCTTTGCTTTTGGTGGCTTCTGTATTGACCATAACAAACTCTGCATATGTGCTAAATTTCACTGACTGCTCTCAAGCCTGGCATTGGATTACAAGGGGTAAAATATTAGACTAATACACATCTACAGTTAAGTAAAGTGAACGCTTTGCTAAATAAATGTTAGATCTGGCCATAATGGAATAGTTTTTATTTATTAGTACTCTCAGCCTAGCAAAAAAGTGTCATGGAAATTTATCAGCCCAGGCAGAAATATCTACTCACCCACACTTTACTGTGATGATTGATGATAATGAAAAAATGAATGATATTTTACTCTCATGTCAAAAAATTAAAAAAAAGAAACCCTCACCTCAAGTGAGTAAAATCTTCCCAGGCTGATTTGAGGCTAAGGACTGTGTGCCTGTATGGTGTTAGCAGCTAGCAAAGAAACACATTCTCTCTCTCTCTCTCTCCCCTCAAAGTCACTATATGCTTTCTTTAGATCTATTTTAATAGTTCTGCATTTATAGCGCTATCATTCAAATTAGTAAAACATCTGAATGTTGGTGTTTTTTTACAGTTTGAAGTAAATTGTTTCTGAGCATATTTGGTCTCATGAAACTCAGAACAACCACAGGAGAACACAGCAATAAAAGCCAGCCAGTTCCACCCAAAGGTACTAGCTGCACCACAGATTTCAAGGGGTGCATGATGTTCATTTCAAGCTGCTGGCAAATGCCATGTTGTAGCTGCCTGGTTCCAAGCAAGTGAGAATAAGCAGGCACAAGCATTCAGCAATGGCACAAAACCAACAAGGAGCAGCCCGGTTGTCAGCAGCTGTGTGAAATCAGCAAAAGTCAAATCAATCTGGAGTGACACAATGTTTTCCCCGGGGTCCTGACTTACATCTTATTTTTATGTGAGGCTTTTTCCAAAATTGTAGAATAAGTACAGCTAGAGATTTGTAAAATAATTAGATCTACTGTCTCTCTCTTGCCCTAACAATGTAAGCTAGCACTGTATTTTAAGATACTCAAAAGTTCAATGTGAAACAATTCATGAAATGGATGCCATTTATGCACATTACTAGATTACAAACTGAAATCTTGAAAATATCACATTTTACTGATGAATCTGTTGTGCTGCTTGTGGTAGGAAGAGGGACACCTGGTATTTTTGGAAGCAAGAAGTGAATGCTTTCGCTTCCCTTCTCTATACTGATAATACAGCACTAAACGTGAACATTTTATTTGAATATTGAAGAAATTTCATGTGGTTCAACTTCCAACTGTAAAACAATTAAATAGACTATTTAATTTCACTGCCCTTTTCAGACACCAACTTTTTTCTTTTCTGAAAAATACCTTAACTTGAGTTACCGGGCTGGTCCCTCTCTTCTCATTTTTCATTCCAGTGGGTGAGAGTGCCCCTGTCGTATTTGGTGGCTGTGGAGTAGATGGCATTTTGGCTCCAGGAGAAACTTGCATGCTTGCCAGCTGAGCTGCATACAGTTGCTGGAAGACAAGAAGATATACAATATATTCCTGCAAAATTCCTAAAAAAAGAAGCTGTAAATGTACATAGTTTTTATTGCTCTGCTTTTTCTTCTCTTAAAGGAATTATAGATTTTTTTTCAACACTTTCTTGTTTGTGGCTTTTCCTGTCTTGTTATTTTCAAAAAGAGAAAAGAAAAAAAGACCGGAAAACTCCCACACACCAATATTTTTTTTCTTAATTTGACTTTTAGCTGATTTTTTTTTTTTCCTTCTTGCTAATGACAGTCATGGTATTGAGCAGAAGGTTATACTGTCCTTGGATATTAAAAACAAAATTAGCAAACTTACAAGGCTGTTTATGAAAAGGAGGTGTAAACCCCTGTCAGAAACAACAATGCTTCAGGTCTTTCTGTTCTTACCCAGATATTGCCCACCGACTCCAGAACCTCTACTGGGAGCTGACATAGGAATTGTTTGCTACCAAAAGGCAATGCTGCATCTTCTCTAGACAGCAATGAAAGTTAAAATATGCAACAGGGTACGTCTCCATCTCGGTGTACAATGATAGTTAGAATTTCTATAAATGCTAATAAGGAATGTAGGCCTCAAAAATTCCTGTAAATAGCGATGAAAATACAAAAACACTCTCATGGAACTTTTCAAAAAGTTTAACTGAAACATAATAAAAGACTTGTATATTAAAATAAACTATTCCTACCAATCTAAAGTGTTTACCGAACAAAAACAAATAGGCTTAATTTCCTTCTAGTGACCAAATTTAAATCCTCACCTTGAATTAACATCAGCAATAATTCTTCTACCATAAACAGGGAAGATCCTAATCCCTCTTCTACACATAAATCTATATAAACTTTGCCTTATTAGTGAGAAAAAAGCCAGGTGGTTTGTATGTAATTTCCAACATTACTATCATTCAGATGGACAAATAAAAAAAATTACAGTAATCAAAAGCAGACCTTTCAGCACATGTAATTAAATGAAAGCTTAATAAAGAATAATTTGCAAGAACCAGATGTGCTTATGTCATAATTGTTGCTTTCTTTGGAACAATTTTTCTAATATAACAAGCCTCCACAGAAATGAAAGTTACACAATACTGTAAGCTCAGTGACTCAGTGGCTAGACAAACACATGAAGGAGGGGCAGGGTCAGAACTCTGGATGACAAAGGAAAACTCTTGTTTGTTTGTTTGTTTGTTTCCTGTCACCCCTTTTCAATACCACACAGAGGCTACAAAAGGATCACAGATTAATATTTTGAAATCAATGGTGTTTAAATGTTTTGGCTAAGGTACTACTTTTTCCTGCACTAGAAATATTGATAATAGAAAAAATTGCCAGCTTTTGGTGATGTCCTGGAGAATGAAAATGAAGCACTGTATATAATAGTAAGTGGGATTTTTTTTTTTTTCCCTCCTAATATTGGGATCTTATCCCTTTTAGCATATTCTTCAGGTCAATCTATGCTTGCTTAATAGGATGCTCTGCTTACATGAGAGTGAGAAGCAAATTTCACGAACTTCTGAAAGCCTGCATGTTCTCAGCTCAGAAATAATCAGGCACTGTACCATGACAGAGACGATACAATAAACCTGAATACAACTTAAAGACAAAATCCAAAGATTATAATGTCTTTCTCAGTGTTCTGTACTTTGTCTATTAAAATACTTTTCCTTTTTTTTAAAATTAGGAATCTATTTAACATCTAATTCCACTATCTGGGGGAGTTGAATTAGATTTTACTAAAAGTAAACTAAAACTTTAGTACTTAAAGTAGCGTGTATTGCACTTTCAAGAGCAGGAAAGGAATTCTATGTAAAAACAAAGCCAGGTTTACCAACTAAAGTTCAAAAGAATTTCTTTCTCCCTTCTCAGGTAAGCCATCAGGGCAAAAAAGGTGGGTTCTGAGTTATTCTTTCTACAACATTCAGTCTTTCTTAGAGGATAAAATTCAATAGTCAATGACGGTAAGCAGCATAGTGTGGTGGGTAGACCCCGGCTGGCTGCCAGCCACCCAGCTAGCCACTCTCTGCCTCCCCCTTCCTCAACAGGATGGGGCAGAAAATAAGATGGAAAAGCTCATGGGTCGAATAAAGACAGGGAGATCACTTACCAGTTACCATCATGGGCAAACCAGACTTGGCTTGGGGAAATTTCATTTAATTTATTGCCAATTACAATAGAGTCGGATGGGGAGAAACACAGACAAAAACTAAAATCCCCCATCCCTGCCATTTTCCCAGGCTCAGCTTCACTCCTTCATTGCTGACTCCTCCACCTCTTCCCCCACCCGGCCTGGCTGCCGGCAGGGCTGTTCCTCACACTCTGTCCCTCACTCCTCACTGCCTGTGTGGCATTTTGCCCTTTCTGGAGAACGTTTTCCCAGAGGTGCCACCATCTTGGCTGTCGGGCTGGGCAGTGCCCTGTGGTGGGGCCGTTGAGGAACCGGCTGGAACCGGCTGGGTCCAGCACAGGGCAGCCCCCGGCCGCCTCTCCTCACAGCTGCCGCCCTGCGGCGCCCCCGCTGCCAGCACCGGGGCACCAACATGGGGCATGCACGGCAAATGGAGCTTGTAGCCCAGTTAGCCATGACAGGTAAGCAAGGGTGTCTTTATCGTCTCTAAAAGCTGCAGCCCATGGTGTAGCTGTATCTTCACCGGATACCTCAAGATCAATGCGAAGAGAAGAGAGGCGTGACACTGGTCAGAGGAGGGCTCATCAGTGACCTGGTACTTGAGTCCCAGCAGGACTGGCAACTGAAGTGTACACAGCACTTTAAGGGTCACCGCAACAAGAAAAGCGGGCTGTTATAGTGACTAGGAAACTGTTTGATTTCAGAAACACAAACATTAAAAGCAGAATAAAACCAGAATTATACACCACTCCCCTCCCAGTTTGTTGAGGGCTGTATTGGCTGTACTGCAAGCAGCATGAGGAATAAATGTTTCTAAAGGGAGACAGAGAATAAAAGAAATTTTGTCATTTATATATATGTGTGTGTGTATAATTCATCACTGTGTTACTCCAAGGTCATAGTATTGGCTTTAGCCTGGCATTTCTATAAATTTGTTTTACACCATAAAAGCAAATGTAAAATAAGTAACAGTAATTAGCTTTCTGGTTTGCTTAGACTTTAAAACAAAGCTGTTCTACGAATGAGTGCAAATCTTGCAAGAATTCACGCTACTGCTAGCAACACAGCCATGTGGACTGGGAGGCTGTATAACTTCTTTTAAATACCAGTTTGCATGGGGAGCTAGCCAGTCTGGAAACATATGTGCAAGCCCCCATTGCAGGGAAAAAAATGGATACTTTTGCAAATACCACTGTCGTGGCTTGAAACGGCAATTTAGGACCTCACATTGAGATGGTCAGGTTGTGAGGCTTTTATTTGCAAGATTAAGGAGGGGGAAAACCCCCAAATATTGAATGAATGTTGATTGTTAGCTTTTAATGCTCAAGAGCAAAAGTTTCAATGGATTTTTTCAACTGAAATTCTAACCTACCTATTATTGAGTAGTGACTAAAAAAATTAACCTACCTTGAACAATGAAACATATCTTCTTTTCAGTGTACATCTAGCACATAAAAAGAGGAGCATTTCATAACCCTTATGACAACCATTGGCTCAGAAAGCTCTCGATTACAAATTAGACATTCAAAACCATCAAGTATTCATGATTTTTTTAAGAAGCCTTAAAAATGTACAGCCTGGTTTTTATTTTTTTAAAAGGTCACTAAATTAGATTCTTAGAGTCCAGTTCCCAGCATCTAAATATAAGTAGTGCTGATTTTGAGTTACTGAGTGCTCCCCCTGTATAGTTAACAATTTTGAAAACCAGCTCACTTAAGATACATGAGCACATATGTAGTTTTACAGTTTTCAGAACCAGGTTTCTTCTAATGTTGTGATCTAACACTGAAGAGTAGGATTTTGAAATGCCGCAAGTCTCACTTATGGCAATGGCAAGTCTCACATTTAGCCACCTCTGAACTTACAGGCTTACGGACTTAAGCACTTGTCACTGAAACTCTATTCCAGCTGTAATCAATTAAAAATCTGAGGGGAATTTATGAAAGTTGGAGGTCACTATGAGTCTGAATGATGTTCATCTACCTAAAAAAATTACAGAGTGGGAAAGTGCTGTACTCAGCATGTGTACAGCACAGCACAAGTACCTACTGATTTTTTTACCTGGAAACAGCAGAATTCATACTAAGCCTTTGCTCTAGCTTAGAGCTACCATACAAGAAGAAATGAAAAACTAACAAAAATAATAATCCAGGGGTGCTGGTGGTATTTTCTGCTTCAGAAATTGCCTATGGTATTTGATGAATTATTTCCATTTTGCTCTTTTTATAAAAAGTATCATCCACAATCTAAAATTTGTCAAAAAACCTATGAACTAATAATAGAGCATCTTGACTGATCCAAACATTAAAACCTTTCTTAATGCCATCTAAGTTTCACAATGCCTTTGCGAGATATTTTCATGATACAGAAGGATAACTGCCTTCGCTGACAGTGTTGATTCATGCCTTGCCAGAAGACAAAGGCCTTAGGCTTACATATCCCTCTCACAGTTTTCAACATTTTTTCAACAGTTTTTCAACTAGTTTTTTCAAGTAGCTTTCAATAATCAAAACTCTTTCGTTAGCTCAGGTTCCTTTCCTGTATGACGTTTCACTTGCACATAGGCCTGTGATATTCCTGCGCGCATGCTCTGTTGAATGACACTGAGCACAGCAAATGAGCACAGAGCAAAGCTTTCTATGCACCAGATGTTTCCTTTTTTTTTACAGCAGGAATACTGATACCTCTTAGGCTGCAGCATCTGTGTCTCAACAAATGAATAAAGGTGAAGAATTTTGAGAATCGAATGTTACAGAAGTAACACATGGTGAGGAAAATAGAATGGGCCTTAAATCAACACAGTTAAGGGAGATTTGCACTGATAACAACTTGTTAACTTTGTGACAGGCTGTTTTACCACGTAACACAGAATTATGATAATCATAACCTTCTTACCAATGGTTTGTCAATGATAGGCCTAATGGAAAAAGTTCGTTTAGAGAAGATATTTCAATAAGAGAAAGCGATCAACTTCTGCACAGGAGAGAGGCAGTTTCTTTAGCTATATGAGCCCAGGGAGGAAATGAAGAGAGCAGTTGCACTTGTGTATATGAGAACAAAAAGGCAAGGGCTAGACATTTCAACAGACTGCTTTCATGAGGGAGAATTTGGTCACAGCAGTGGGGATATAATTCAGTTGCTATTCTTTGCATCAGAATTCTGATGAAACTATAGCAAAGCCATATGTGAAATATGGAGATAAGAGAGAGAGTGGTTGCAATAGTCAGCACAGCAGATAATCAAAGCGCAGGTGATGGTTGGAGGCCGTCTTGGGCTTAGTGACCATGAAATGGTAGAATTTTCAATTCTTGGTGAGGCAAAGAAGGTGGTCAGCAAAACCACCACTATGGACTTCCGGAGGGCTAACTTTGGCCTCTTCAAGGCACTGGTTGAGAGAGTCCCTTGGGAGACGGTCCTGAAGGGCAAAGGGGTCCAGGAGGGATGGACATTCTTTAAAAAGGAAATCTTAATGGCTCAGGACCAGGCTATTCCCATGTGCCGCAAGTCAAACCGCCGAGGAAAACGACCGGCCTGGCTGAATGGGGAGCTTTTGCTAGGACTTAAGAAAAAAAGGAGAGTTTATCATCTCTGGAGGAAAGGGCGGGCAACTTGGGAGGAGTACAGGGATCTTGTTAGATCATACAGAGAGAAAATTAGAAAGGCAAAAGCTCAGCTAGAACTAAATCTGGCCACTATCGTAAGGGACAACAAAAAATGTTTTTACAAATATGTTAACAGTAAAAAGAATCCCAAGGAGAATATCTATCCTTTAATGGATACAGAAGGGAACGTAGCAACCAGTGATGAGGAAAAGGCCGAGGTACTTAATGCCTTCTTTGCCTCAGTCTTTAATAGTGAGTCCAATCATCCTCTGGGTACTCCACCCCATGAGCTGGAAGGTAAGGATGAAGAGCATAACATACCCCCCTTAATCCAGGAGGAATTAGTTAGGGACCTGTTACGCCATCTGGACACTCACAAATCTATGGGACCTGATGGGATCCATCCAAGAGCACTGAGGGAACTGGCAGAGGTCCTTGCCAAGCCACTCTCTATCATCTATCAGCGTTCCTGGTCAACAAGGGAGGTCCCAGAGGACTGGAGGCTTGCCAATGTGACTCCCATTTATAAGAAGGGTCGGAGGGAGGATCCGGGGAACTACAGGCCTGTCAGCCTGACCTCGGTACCGGGAAAGATTATGGAACGGTTTGTTTTGAAAGCACTCACACGGCAGCTCCAGGATAAGAGGGGGATCAGGCCCAGTCAGCATGGGTTTACGAAAGGCAGGTCCTGCTTGACCAACCTGATCTCCTTCTATGACCAGGTGACCCGCCTAGTGGATGAGGGAAAGGCTGTCGATGTTATTTTCCTAGACTTCAGCAAGGCCTTTGACACTGTCTCTCATGGCATACTCCTTGAGAAGCTGGCATCTCGTGGCCTGGATAAGTGCACTATTCACTGGGTGAAAAACTGGCTGGATGGACGAGCCCAGAGGGTAGTGGTGAATGGGGTGAAATCCAGTTGGCGGCGAGTCACGAGTGGTGTTCCCCAGGGCTCGGTGTTGGGCCCTGTTCTGTTTAATATCTTTATTGATGATTTGGATGAGGGGATTGAGCGCACCCTCAGCAAGTTTGCAGACGACACCAAGTTGGGAGGCAGGGTCGATCTGCTTGAGGGTAGGGAGGCTCTACAGAGAGATCTGGACAGGCTGGATCGATGGGCTGAGGCCAATTGTATGAAGTTTAACACGGCCAAGTGCCGGGTCCTGCACTTGGGTCACGGCAACCCCATGCAGCGCTACAGGCTTGGGGAAGAGTGGCTGGAAAGCTGCCCGGCAGAGAAAGACCTGGGGGTGCTGGTTGAGAGCCAGCTGAATGTGAGCCAGCAGTGTGCCCAGGTGGCCAACAAGGCCAATCGCATCCTGGCCTGTATCAGGAACAGTGTGGCCAGCAGGAACAGGGAGGTGACTGTTCCCCTGTACTCGGCACTGGTGAGGCCGCACCTCGAGTACTGTGTTCAGTTTTGGGCCCCTCACTACAGGAAAGACATAGAGCTGCTTGAGCGTGTCCAGAGAAGGGCAACCAAGTTGGTGAGGGGCCTGGAGCACAAGTCTTATGAGGAGCGGCTGAGGGATCTGGGGTTGTTCAGTCTAGAAAAGAGGAGGCTGAGGGGAGACCTTATCGCTCTCTACAACTACCTGAAAGGGGGTTGTAGTGAGGTGGGTGTTGGTCTCTTCTGTCAGGTGTCTGGAGATAGGACTAGAGGAAATGGCCTCAAGTTGAGGCAAGGGAGATTTAGGTTAGATATTAGGAAAAATTTTTTTACTGAGAGGGTTGTCAAACATTGGAATGGGCTGCCCAGGGAAGTGGTTGAGTCACCATCCCTGGAGGTATTCAAAAAGCAAGTGAACAGGGTACTCCAGGGCATGGTTTAGGGGGCATGGTTAATGGTTGGACTTGATGATCTTGCAGGTCTTTTCCAACCGAAATGATTCTATGATTCTATGATGAGGGCTGGCCTAGCACAATGAATTGCAATAGGTGTACTTGGAAGATGCCCCCAAAAGAAATTCAGTAGAAGGAGGCTTGTTCCAAGGAGAAAGAAGGGATCTGTTCTAGAAACATTTACCCTTCTATTTTGTTTTACTAAAAGATTTATGACCAAAATGAAAGACATTCTCCTTTTTCTGTATTTGTACGTTATTTCTGCAAAGGTGCTAGAATTTTAAATTTTTTGCTCAGAAACAAATGCTAAATTTTATGGACCCTGATTAAATCTAAAGTTTTCCATTACTAAAAATGCGAGTCCTATATTACATCTTCAACAAATACAGTTGCTACAGTAAATGAAACTGAACAATAAAACTACTGAGAATCAAGTGAGAATCGTTATTTGTCAGCATTTTAAATGAATTGTGCAAAGCTGAAATATCTTATTTATAGAGATGAAAGTTCAGCTATTTAGACAATGAGTAATTTGGTTTCTAAACATGAAAAACTCTAAGGAGTGACTGCAAGTGCTGTTGAAATCCTACACTACAAGAGGTAATGCAGTTATTTTTTTCCACGGTATATTTAGTACGTAGTGTTGCAAAGCTATAATTCCAGAATTTTCCTTCCCAGTATATAACATGCAATAATAATACTTAGAACTGTCTGATCACAAAAGGTTTTTACAAGCTCACCAAAACCAGCAGCCTCTTTATTATTTCCAGTGAGCATTTCTGAAAAGAAGCTACCCAAAACAAAAAATCCCACCTTCAGTGGGACTACTTATTTTTTATTATTGGTGTAGAGGTGCTTAAAATAAGCTTGACGTCAAACAGATTAAAGGAAACAGAGTCTCTGTTTGAAAAAATTTTTCTTCTGTTTGGAGGAAGAATGGATTAGTGCTCAAACCCATGTTCTGGGTGTCATAGATAATAACTATGGAAATAAAGGTTAAGTGCTGACCTGAGCCCGATGTCACTGGTATAGCCTTCAGCAGTTCAGGCAAGGTAACCTTTTCAAAAAGCAGTGCAGAAGCATAAATATCCTACTCAAAAATTTCACACACATCTTAATCTAAGTGCAAGAACTGTTTCTAAAGTAACGTTAATTGCACTTATTCCCTCCTATTTTTATATATAAATGTGTCGTGGTTTAACCCCAGCCAGCAACTAAACACCACACAGCCGCTCACTCACTCCCCCCACCCAGTGGGATGGGGGAGAAAATCAGGAAAAGAAGCAAAACCCGTGGGTTGAGATAAGAACGGTTTAATAGAACAGAAAAGAAGAAACTAATAATGATAATGATAACACTAATAAAATGACAACAGCAATAATGAAAGGATTGGAATGTACAAATGATGCGCAGTGCAATTGCTCACCACCCGCCGACCGACACCCCGCCAGTCCCCGAGCGGCGAATCCCTGCCCCCACTTCCCCGTTCCTATACTAGATGGGACGTCCCATGGTATGGAATACACCATTGGCCAGTTTGGGTCAGGTGCCCTGGCTGTGTCCTGTGCCAACTTCTTGTGCCCCTCCACCTTTCTCACTGGCTGGGCATGAGAAGCTGAAAAATCCTTGACATTAGTCTAAACACTACTGAGCAACAACTGAAAACATCAGTGTTATCATCATTCTTCACATACTGAACTCAAAACACAGCACTGTACCAGCTACTAGGAAGACAGTTAACTCTATCCCAGCTGAAACCAGGACAAAATGTTATTTTTTGTATTGATGTGTCTTTTGTACCAAATATGTTCAGTGACTAACACTGCAGTTGAGACCTCTACTGTAGCACCAAGGTAAGAAATGGGGTTATTGGTTTACGTATATATATTTTTTTAAAAAAGCACATGGTTATTTTTCTCTTTGTTTTAAGATTATTTTTATGCAGATCCTTAGAGTGAGAGGTAGGTTAACAGAAAACGACATCCAGAAACACAAGACAGCCTAAGTAACTCATCAGTAGCTTAACCATGTGACAAACCTAGGGGCAACTCGAAGACAGCTACTGCCTGTGGAGTCTGCCAAGAAGCCAGATGCCATCACCAGAAAAACACCTTCCACAGCTCAGCATCTGTGTCCTAGCAGTGCTCTCCACACAAAAGGAAAAGGAGGAGGAGAAAGAGAAAGAAAGATGCATATAAAATTGTTAAAGGAAATGTGCATACATATGAAAGCAACCCTTATTTGAATTTAAAAATCTAAAACTTGGAAAAATCAAAGCTTTTGCTGATGAAAACAAGATCCCTTCAAATTAATAGATAGAATATTTTATGCTAAAAGTGTATGTTTTCTTTTGTTTTACAATATATTTGTGCAGGTGCTACCTCTTAAAACAGTGTATTTTATAAATTTGTTTTGATGAAATTTGGATGTCTCGGTAGCATTTTCTCAGTTTGTTCTAAGAAAAATGTTAACAGATCAAAATAAGGTGAGTTTTACAGATCTGCTAGTACTGTGGGCCAGACTCTCCTCTCATTTTCACATGTGCCACCACATAGGTAATAATAGTTTACTATTTAAGAACCAACAACTATGCAACATCAACTTAACTCACAGGTTTATGCTAAATAACTGAGAACAATTTGGCTTTACATGGGAATATCTGAAATGGCATCGATCAAGTACAGCTACATGAAGTTGGAGTAACAATTAGGGAAAAAGTGTTTAATTCAGAAAGATGATGAAGAGTAACAATACACTGCAATGACTTCTTTTTCTCTACAGAATACAAGTGTCACAATATATGTACATGGTTTCCTTTTAACAGCGTCATTCCCTTCTTTTCCCTGTTTGTACATGCCTAACTTATCCATAGTGGACATAACATTCTGATTTTAAACACACAAATATTACCCTACTGCAGGGTCTGCTCATTGTTACAGAGTGTAAGTAGCCTTGACTTCTTACAATAATGTACCAAATACCTTTGCAAAAAGGTGTTAAGGTATAACACGAACAGGCAGCTAATGAATTATCATAACTAATGTCATAATAACAAAGATTGTTGCAGTGATTACTTATGCACTTGCTGGCTAATGTGCTCTCAGATTTATTAAAGCCCAATATGCAAAAACAAACTAACGGTGTTTATGAAAATACAAATAATACATTTTGTAGTCACAGACGGAGTTAGAAGACTTCAGTTTTCCCTATATGTTCAGGTGCGTATCTACTGAAAAAGACTTCTTTCTCAGGTAAAAGAATTATTTTACCAGTTATTCACATTCATTCACTTCTGGTTTTTTGAACTATTAACACCAGTAATTTCAGTGTCTGTCAGTTGCTATTCTATATATTGTCAAGGGAAATTTTTATGTGGCCCTAAATTCCACTCAATTCCTGTCTCCTTAGGACATACACATGCCTGTTTTGCTTCTCTCTCAAGCTGCAAAGTAACAGATACCTAATTTCACCACTGAGTGTCTGCCAGTTCCAACTCCTTTTACTGACCACAAATTCATTGTACTGGTTTAGAAAAAGAAAAATCACTCTCATCGCTTCTACTGCCCTGCTGCGGATAATGGCCAACCCATACCGAAAATGAAACAATCTCTACACATTTTAGATATTGCAGCTTGTATTGTTGTAGTACTGCAGAGTCAAGATCCCCTTATGCAAAATAACAGCTTTATTTTGTTAAAAGGGCCTAACTTTAAGTGGACCATGGAATATTTATGGCTCTCAGTAGTCCTTTGAAAGAGTTATCTTATGTTTTTATGCCGATCATGGGTCAGAGGTTCAAATCAGCACTTCTTTCTGTCACTCCTTATATGTTTTACTATAATTTACAGCTCAGCAAGAGGACTCATAAAACAAAAGTGTCTATTTTACTTCAGCAACTAATTCTAGCTAATCAAAGCTTTCCAGCAAAACAACCCAGCATGAAGCTCTGTGTGGAAAATATGCAGAGAACAAAGCATTTTGTCAAATAACACATCTCATGATGTAAACACATATGTCTCTTATAGGAAATTTTATCGCTTCCACATTATCGGCACACAAAAGGAGCATTCTTGTCGCAGACCTGGTGCGACTGTGGAGCCATCGTCATTGGAAACAAGAGCCTGATTAGGTTCCCACACAGATATGAATAGATTTTCTTTTTTTAGTGTAATGCTGCCTTTCTTATTTCTTAAACAGACTAGTAATTGTGGCTGTAAAAACAGTGAATTGTGTTTGGACGACATTTGTTTCTTCATATTTTTTTTAGCTACCCAATGACACCAATTATCCCATATGGTTGTCCTCTTCTGGAAAGTCTGAGTTAATCCACAGCTGTGAAGATGAAGACGCACCCAGCAGGCTCTAAATCTGGTGGGTCTCTTGTCTGCTAATAAAGTCCACAGTCTGCTGGACAGATGTTAAGCGAATCTGTTAAATAAGTCAGTGACAAAGACCCAGACTTCTGCTGGAGAAAATAATTAGCAAAAACATATCTATTCTTCATAGATTTTCATTTCTTGCCTCATCTTTTGGAGAAGCAAATTTTCATTACTTGGTAGAGAAGAGTCCCACAGCACATATAATAGGTCCTGCTCAAAATAAGAATGGACTAAATGATCACATTGGCGTGTGTTCTGAAGAAATGATAGATCTTTTTGTCCTTGACTTATTCTTGCATGCTGTGGCTCCTGCACTGTGATTTTAAGTTTGGTTTTATTCATCATAATATGGGCTTCTATTGGGAGAGCCTGAATAAGTATCGTCAGCTATAAAATATCTACTTAAATTTTTAATGTAATGGGAAATGTAAACTGAAGATGAAATTACCATTTGACTAATTTTTCTTTAAATGTTATTAACATTGCTTATTCTTAAATAAAGGGATTACAGATAACACATTCTGGCCCCAAGGCTCATCCTGATGTTCTGGGGGAAAAAAAAAACCAAACAAAAACCAAAAAACAAACAAGCAAAAAATGTGGAATGAGAAGATACCTGCAGCAAGATCCATATTTTGAGACTTAGTCACGCACTCACTTTTCCCTATCCCCAGCTGTTTATCATCATGGCCTGACAGCATAGACATCCAATCCCAAAGTCTCTCTCAGTTACAGTCATGTAAATTTGGAGAAACGCTACAGAGCTAAACTATATGCACCAGTGCAATAAAGAATTAACTTGCCTTCAGGCATATGTGCATTAAGGTGCTCTTAAGATCATTTCTGTTTCGTTTGCGAACGGTATTTCTCATTCTTTTGACCTTATCCTGCTTTGACGTAATGAAGTAGAAATGGCCATCAAAACAGCTCACTCTGCTTTGCTGCCTAAATGCAGGCAACTCTCATTTAGGCATTGTTCCTGAGATCGTGCCCCTTAGAAATCAAATGGCTTTGATTTCATTGAATTATGACAATTAAATACAATCCCTCAGCAACTGCCTGTTCACAACCTGGTTACTGTAAAGCTGTGGGCAAAGCCAAGAATGCTTAGAGCTCAAATAAATTATCAATCACGGCAAGTAGCTAAGACAATGTATATATTTTGGCACCTGGCAGTTGCCTCTGTAATATTGTATTTGTTTCCCCTTAGGAAGTAAAGCCGTTAGTTTATTAGTTTTACAGCACCTTGACAAGTTTCCAAGATACAATGTCACTCCATCACCCTATGAGGCTGCTGGGAATTTTTAATGAGACAGCATCAAAATTGTGAAAGAAAAGTTTACTCTCCACATAAAATATGAATTAAAAAATGTACCCTAAAATTTTTATACAATTAAAGTTCAGACAGTACATTAGGTATCTTATATCACTATAGAACAGATGTAATGTTGGCTCTATTGAAATAAAAAAACTAGTCAGCTCACAAGCGTCAGTCTGTGATATTTAAAAGAGACTTCCTATTACTTCCAGTGTGACTGAGTCAAAAATCTAACCCTGTAAAGTGTAGGTACTGGTCCTAAGTCCCCCAGAGAGAAAACTATATTTCTGCCATGTCAGAAAAGAACAAAGGGCAGACCGAAAGCTGACCAGGGGGAACAGAGTAACAGCTACGGAAAAAAAAATAATAAAAAAAATAAAATAATTGAAAGCTTTCTGTAGCAAATATGGAGCTCTTGCTTTCTGAAGAGCGATTCCCTTGTGAAGGCACTGACTGGAGGGAGAGGCAAAAATCCTCACTGACTTGGCGGTTGTGTCTCACCTCATTTCACTCTTCCCCCCCCCCCCTTTCCAAACAGACTGAGTGTTGGTCTGCTGAGAATATGATGCTAAGCCACTTTTCCTGTAGAGTTTTTAAACAGGGCCTCTGAGAAAGGGTTTGATACAATTCAATGACTGAAGTAATACCTTTGTCCATCTGAGCATTAAATGGCCCATTGAAATACAGCTTAGTTAGAAAGAATTTCAGCAAATGGTGCTTTCTAATTTTTTTTTTATTATTATTATTCCTCTCCCAACAGATTACAGCCTGGATCTGAAAATGCAGTTCAATCACTTTTGGTTGCCTCTCAGGTCAGGCCTTTAGCCAGTGTTAATTAAATATAACCCCTTTAGAATACTGGAGGTTAAATGAGAGCAACAAACTGGTCGTCTTCAAAGTATTACCTCATGCTCTCCAAAAAGCTGTAATCTGTTTGGGAGGGCCCTCATTTAAACGCATTCATCTTAACAATGAAAATTTATTGGGGGGGGCGCAGAATCCATGCTAAATGCTATTTTGTCCAACAGCTAGTAGTCACAAAACATTAAACACCTATTTCCATGCAATATACCATGTCTATTGTATTTAAATAACTGCAGCAGACAATTTAGGCTGTAGCAGCACATACAGCACAATTTTCAACTTGATAAAGTGAAACTATAAAGAATCAATGCATAAGTCAGACAGCTTCCATACCTAATATTCTTCCCTGCAGCTATTAGAAGTTCACATTTTTGTCTCTAGTAGGCATGAACATTAGTATACCTTCAATTTCATGTCTTCAGTCACATTTTGTTGTCTGTTCCATACAATTTGACCAGACCATGAAATTGGAAAGTAGCTGAAATTGTCCTTTTTTCATCTTAATGATTCTAAATGCGAAAGGGAGGTTTTTCTGTAAGCTATTTGTTTACTGCTTTGTAAAAGTTTCCTAAAGTATTCATAACAATTTTACTATTAAATTAGTTGAAAGAAAGCTTTTTATTATGTGGTAATTAGTCTTGTCTTTCTGAACATGACTTTACTGTAAATACTCCTCCTTGACTATCCCTTTGTCCCAAGATTCCTTAGAAGAATGCAACCAAGCGATAATTCAGCATTATCGCTGCTTCAGTGCACTAATCGCTTAAAGAGCAGCAAGGACCCTATGTTCACTGCCACAAGGTTCCTAGAGCCTCCTGGCCTAAGGCAGGCTTCCCAGCCCAGCACCATCCAGATGTCAAGAGGAATATCCAGGTCCTGATGCAGCATGCCGCTCCATTCCAGTATGGCCTAAACATCTGTTTCATCTGCTGGCATACAACCTGCTGAATACACTGAGACTGCCGCACTAAGTAGGGAATTGAATGAGGGTGGGAATGAAATACTGCATTTGCTTAGCTCAGTGTACATATCACTAAAAAAACTCTATGCAGACACAGAAATTAACACGAAATGCTTGGAACCCCAAAACTGGAGTTTGACCATTTGCTGTCTCAAATAGAGCTCTCCGGACTAAAAATCTAGGCAAATAGCTGGAAGGACAATGTGATAATTAAAAAAAAAATCCTTTCTACACAATACATGCTTAGTATTTTTTGTCCTAATGGAGGAAGAGGCCATAACACCTTAGCTTCTCATCTTACTAATTTTACCCTGATTTAATTCTTTGTGGTGTAAGAAAAGGACAAAAGAAGAAAAAGCGCAGAAGTATGTAACACAAATTGCTTGTTGCAGTTATAACAACTGCTCTTTATACAAAATACTTACAATGAGGCAAACTTAGGCATCTATTACATATTTATAATTTCCTATAGACAGTAATTCAGGTGTTCTAAAACAATAAGCATCTTTTGTCTAAAAGATAGGAATATGTAAACATTGACATTTTATCTTGAGGCATGACAAAAACAGCAAACATTTTAGTTGATCTAGATTAAGTTCTGACAAGGAATAAAGGAATGCTAATTGTTCTCATCTCTTTCACTTTGTGTATCTATTCTCTTGTATTTTTGCTAGCAACAATAATGGAATAATTGCATGATACCATGCAAATTCTTTGAGTTGTTTATGAAAGCAAGATCAAAGCCCAAACTGAGTGCATCTTTTTTCTCTGTACTTTTTTCTCAAGAGAAGGACCTAATGAGAAGTAGTTTAACCAGGAGTCTTCCTCTGCAGTTGCAGAGCTGGAGCACTCTCCCAGTGCTGCCTCCTGTCTTACTCTTTTCTCTGGCCAGCCTGGGGACATGGTTCACCTCTGCGTGCCAGCAAACAGGAGCACAGAAGGCAGGAGGGACTAACTACTTCTGTGTCCCACCTCCACATGGGGTGAGCACCTGTACCCAGAAACTAGGGAGTATCCCTCAGACCTTCTATTTAAACACACCCTCTGTGAACCTGAACGAGTCACCATTTTCTTTGTGCTGCTCATGAAAGGGATACACTGGTACTGCACTACTACAGTGTCCAAACTAGGTATATCTGAATACAACCATAAAGTATTCCCATTAAAGATAAAATGTGAGCATCAATAAAATCTATTTTAATAAAATATTGCAAATATCAAGAAAAAACAGAATGCAACAACATGTAAAAACTTCATGAAATGTCTATAGCCATTTCCTCTTCAGGAGGATAGCAGAAATGTCAATAAAATCTTTTTCTTAAGCGCAAAGATTTCCATTCCTTCATCTAATACTGTCAGATTATTGATATGCTACTTTTTGATCACAATTCTCCTGTTATTTACCATGCACAGGAAAGAACACCATAGACTTATCTTTGTGATTCTCCCAGATTATATGTTGTACTACACAGCTTGGAAATTAGCAAAAAAATCTTTAACTTTTTAAATGATTTTTCAAAATAACTGTTACAGACTCTGCTTAAAACTATTATGTATTTGATATAGAAGTAAACAGATAAATAAAATATAAGTTCATTTAAGCCTAAATACCTTTGGTAGAAAGCCAGTCACAGCAAAGGACAACTGCATTTGCTTGAAAAAGTAATTTTGAGTTTCCAGTGGATAATGTTATTTGACAAAAAATGTGAACTCTTGAAGATAAATCTTTATGTAATTTTCCTATGTTTGCTTCTATTAGAATTTGCTTTTGACATTTTTATAGCATAAATTCTACCTTATCAAAATTGTGGATAGCACTAAAGTTGAGTAACAAGCTTACTCAGGAAAGCAAGCAAGGACCAGGAAGCATGGCTCCAAAGTTACCTGCAAACAAAGGCTATAGCATTTTAAACTCCTTCTACTGTATCCAAGGAAAGCAAATAAGCAGCACTTATTTAAAGTAAAAATATAACCACATCTATCAGGAAAATATGAAAATATAAGCAGATGGTTGCACCGGAATGCAGTTTTTTCATTCCCTTTGCACTATCATAATATTACCTTCTCTGGTAACACTGTAAATCAAATTATTCATAGAAAGAATTTGAAATGTTTTCTGATATTCTTTTAGAAGCTCTTCCAAAAATCAGGTTTTTATTCTTTACTTCTAATATAAAGTATCTTTAACAATAAATGTGAGAGGTCTATATGAAGAGCAGTTACCCCATGAATTCAGACAGTTTCACACACTTTATGTGTAGAAATGTGTTCCGGACTAAAGCTAGTGTAAAAAGAAGGAGCTGCTTTAAAGAGAACCCCTGTGATAAGGGAAATAAAATTATATGATTGAAAAGCAATTAATTACAGTAAGTTTGCTGAACAGATGATAGCTATCAAAGCTTATCAAATTTTGCATTTCAGAATTTCATATATTTATTTTTAAAAAATGTTAACAGATAGATGGGCTTTGTGAGAGAAGTCAGGAGTTTCATTCAGGCTCATGTCAGCAGGATTACAAGCAATTATGAGTAACTGATTGTTGAGCTGTGTGAAATGAGTTGGTGAATGAGATTCCTAGTAAGCACATGTCCCTGTCACTGGTACGATTGCCAGTAATGTAGACAATCTTAGTTGAAGGGGTCTAAAAACATAATTATTCTCCTAATCCTACAGGGGATGGAATCAATTCAGGGCAGAAGATGGTTGTGCAAGTGCTGCTTTTAGTGTAGACCACCTAGGTTTGTCAACCTGGCACTAGACAGAAAAAGAAAGGCGTAAGTAAAAGAAAAAGAAATCAGGACATGGAAAAAAGAAGTGGCAATAGATCTTCTCTAGAAATATTTCTTAAGATCTGGCATAGGTTGGTGGATTCATTCACTGTCTGACCACCCAGATGGAGAAATTGTCAGATATAATGATTGCAGTATTTCCTTGTGTAGAACTGTACACACACAGAACAAGAAAACTGAATGCTCACCTACCACTGCTAATCATACTGAGAGGCAAAAGCACTACAATTAAATTTCTACAGGCTCCCATGACAGAATAATGAGACACCATCCCAGTACTAAATGGGTGCAAGTCAGGAAAAAGAAAGAGTCCCATTTAAACTACCTCTCTCAATTCCCACATCTGAATCCCCACCTTGTGAGAAGATGCAGAGGCAGCTCTACATTTAAAAGCTGAATTTTTGAAAGTGCTGCTTGGGGTTTGAAGCCGGAATGTTTTCCTACTTTTGTAAGAGACATGGACAGTTCATGTGGTAGCTCGCAGCCATTCTATTATTTTCACTAGCAAAAATGGACGAAAGACAGGGATATAATAAATATATACTGGCTCTACTTATCAGGAGAAGCTTTATCAGTCAGCTGGGGCACATCTGGGAAAAAAGTCACTCAGGTGGATCTCTAGCATCCCATTCAATTAACATACCATTAAAAATGGTTTGTCCCTGTTCAGCCTGCTGCATTACCTGATAAGTCAACATATTTAAAATGTATATTTAAATGCAGAAAACAGTGAAATGTTTTCTTTGTGAAGCAGAAAACAAGCCCAGTTTACAGGTATTTTAAAGCATTAGAAATAATTGTGCTTTACAGGCTGCTTAGCAGATCTCTCACACTGATCTTTTACTGTACATTTAGAACTTTCATGCACCTTCAAGGAAAATTAAATAATTTCCTTAAAGGAAGTGCACACAAAATTATGCAAAACATATTCAAATGGGCTTGTAAAAATTACATCTAAAAAAAAAATTCACATTTGCACCTCAAAACCAGGTAACTGGGAACTTACTATTACAAATTCATTGTAAGCTGATGTATTTTACACGAGTAAATGTGAATTTGGCATAAGATTTCCATGCTTTCTGAACTGCAGTGAGCGTGATGATATTTCAGCAACAGTGCTGGGACCAGATTAGAATGGTTATGAGGCCTGATCTTAACCCTCCACTAGGTGTTGAAGACTGCAGCAGAAGAGATGGCCTGTACTGAATGAATTACTATGGATAGTTCACAGATGTGTTATTTAATAAAGCTGTAGACTAGTTAAATCTGGTGACTTGTTCTGTTCCTAGTGTGTAGGACAAATGATGCAACTTCTTTGAAAGGACTTTACAGCTTTTATTTCTCACTTCACTTCCAAAAATACCAGTGGACATGACAACACATTCTCACTATTCCTGCACCTGAAATATTTCTTCATTTTCATTCTTAGCTATTTGCTGTAATTCATGCACAACACCAAAAAATGTGCTCTATTGTGTTGACTTCACTCAATTTTGTGAATGATTCCTTTAAGTCTTGAATAATCCCTTAATACTGGCATTTAAGCATAATGTCTTTTTCTTCCTGTATTCCTTAAGATGCTCCTCCCTCCAGTCTCTTTTTTTCAGGACTGATACCCAAGCCTTCTGTTGTGCCTCCAGCCATATGCAGCCTTCATGCTGAGTCTTAAGAATAGACAGATGATTCCAACTTTCTATGAGTTAGGATGCTTTTCTACTTTCTCAGTCATATGGATTCTAAAAACATTGCAGACCAAATACATCTTAGACAACCAGCGTGTTGGAGGCAATGCCATTCCTATTTCATCATCTAAAAAGACTCTACTCAGTGATAGCAATATCTACACACTGATTTGATGAGTTCTATCTCATCTTCTATGAATTTCCCTTTCTTTCTGAATTGGGTCAGTGGGAGGGAATACTCTCTTATAATCAAAGAAAGACCTTCTGAAATAGGGCAGGTGATGATATCTTTCCAGTCCACGCATCTTTAAGAGAATTCTTCTGCTTCCTTTGAGCATATGTGTGTGTGTGTGTATGTTTACACCTAGAAGCTCTCATCTAACCATCCTTATTCTTAGAACTTTTGATTCAGATGAAAGGTGGGTTATTAAGTTTTCTTCTTCTGTAGCAATTAGTCAGGAAAGAATGATGATACAGAAGTGTATTATTTTCCTTTGTGTATAGACCTGACTTAAAAGGCATTTTTGTCTCTAATCTGATTGCTGCTAAGTTCCTAAACATCCAAATATGATAACACCTTCACAGGAAAAAATCCTTCATGTTTGTAATTTGTAGCCAAATTAAGCAGCTTGCTCTATGGTTATCAGAAGTATAATAAAATCCCAGAAATATATTCACTTGCTGCTAATTCCTGTAAGGCATACACCATATACATTTCTAGGAAGCTTGAAGGAATCTAACTGCCAGCTCAGAGTATGCCTCACAGTCAGCCTATTCCCCAAAGGAATGCCAGAGTTTTAAAAGAGCTTTAAAAAATGTGCTCGTCCCCTGATGGCACTCTGTAGTACTGGTGCCTCTGGTGCTCTGTCAGTAAATGCAGCGGGAACTTATTTGCTTCTTACTGCCTTCTCAGTGAATACATACCCCAGGGAGGGAGCTTTGCAAAGCACAATTATTTCAAAATAGAGCCTGGGCTTTCAGTGAGGGGCAGCCAGTTGTTAAGGCAGCGAGAACGCCTTGTTGACGCTGGGGGCTCAGCCTCCTCCAGTCACTTGGGCTCAAGCTTCTGCCTTGATACAGACTGAAGAGACACAGGAAACCTCCTGCAATCCAGGCTATAAGGATGACATCCTTTTAAACATACAAGCTTCCTGATAAGGGAGTTTATGCCTGTGCCATTTATGATCTCAATGGTAAATTCTCCCTGGAACAGAACATATGGGCCTGGAAAGCAGCTGTCCTGCTTGGTAAGATCTAAAGATGCAAAAGACGGGGATCGTGCCAGGAGCCTGATCCCTAGCTGCCAGATTGAAAAGTCTTCCCTCTCGGGACAGGAGAGCCGGTGCAGGATGGGAGCGTTTCCCAAGGCGGAGGAGGTGTTGGTCATCTGAAGGGAACAGATACAGAGAGCTATGCCAGACTGGGTGACAGCCCGGTGGCTAGTGCCCTTCCTGCAACAGGGGGAAACACAAGCCCAGGACTGGACTTTGGCTTGCCACAGCCAAGACAAGTACTAGAACTGCTACAGACTATAGAAACAGCCTCTTTCTTAAACATTCCTATAAATTTTTTATGAAATAATGTGACACTGTTCCATTAAGCAAGAATGAGAGTAACAAAGACATGCTGTTTAAAGCAGTCATTGGAGAGGCAGGGTATTGAATGGGTGAGAAAAGGGTCTTGCAGCTGCAATGCTGCTGTACCAGGCTGATTACTCTAGCTAATGATTTTGTTTGTTTGTCTGTCCATTTTTACTAACTTGAAGAGAATAGGGAGACTCCCTCTCATTTTGGTCAGGGATGCCGTTACTGGGGGAGCTAGGAAAATCCTCCTGGCCAAAATTTCATCAGAATTGATACTTTACTGCAAAAAGTCTCAATTTTGATGGGCTGTTTTTTCTTGCTGAAAATCACTTTGCCAGATAATTCAGGGCTGAAGATGAGAAGGAGTGGGAGAAGATGGAGTATTAAGAAATTCTGCAAAGAAAGGAGGTCATATGGTAAAATATTGACTCAATGACATCATTTTCATTGATACTGCCACTGATATAATTCAACTTGATAACACAGATATTACATAGAGACATAAACATTCAAGTAGAGAAAGGCACAAGTATAACTATTTCATTGATTTTAATTAAATTTTCCAAAGTATTGCAAGGTTGGCATATTTTTAATTTTATTTTAATTAGAGGGCTTGCTTGGTCTCTCAGAGCCCTAATAAAATCTTCTTTCAACCTCTTTCCTTCCTCTGCTACAACCTAAATTTCTACATAAGAAAAAGACCAAAATATTTAATTTACTACTTCCATATACTGAAATTTGCACACACCATTCCCTTAATTTAGGCTACTATTCACTGTATCATAATAAGGAACATTCTGTTAAAATATGCCCACCTAGAGCTCAATAGTCTTTGAATGCTAGATAAAATCATTCTATAAGGCTAATGAAGACAGAAACTCTGCCTGTAACAATATTAAGTTTGTTTTCTCTAGTGATTCGAAGAAGTGAGCAATCTGTCAGTAATACATTGAGGGAAATTACTTGTCTTGTAGGAATTCCTGCTGACAGTCGCTCACTCACAGTGCTGACCCAAACATCTACCCGCTGACAAACAAATTACAGTGTCTAACTTTGAAAAGGTAACTAGCTGTTTTTAATTTTGATTGGTCTCACCAAATCTCTTTCACATTTACCCAATCCCCATTCTTCGTTGTGTAAAAAAAAAAAAAAAAGGAAAACCCCATGGTTTTTGCATTTCAAAAAATTATTATTGCCTACATCCGAGAGTGTTATGTCAGATAAAACTGTTAAACTGTGTCTAACCAACATTAAGACTGGCAGCCCTGCCAGTGACTGACTGGGTGAGTGAACACATTACTGAGACAGCATTGTAGAAATTAATTTTCTTCAATAAAGTGATTTTTAAGGCTCATATATTTCACAATCTAAACATATGTCACTGTTTCATAAACAAAATAAATGGATTAAAATAATACATTACCAATATGCTGACACATGGAGATATTTTAATTAGAAATACTTAAGCTGCGTGATATTTAACTGCTATATTTGTTGAAGAGGAGCAGGCATCATTTAATAAGACATAAGGCAGGTACATCACTTTGCATGATGTGGTACCAGAGTGGGACCAAATCACCTCCGGTGTGAGCTATTGCTATCAGATCATATTAGCCCCACTAAAAAATTGCTTTAAGGTTACAACATATAGAGGAAACTCCATAAGAGCAACAGTCCACTAAAATAACTTTTTCATTGAAATAATAAGTCACCAAGATTCTAGTTCCCGAGAATAATATTTCTTCATAAAAGGCCACATTTAACATCTTAGCTATTTAAAGGCCATATTTACATGACTGTCGCATTACATTGGCCTCTTTCCTGCACATTCTTCTTGACTTACTTTAAGGACCAGCACTAAAATAGCTGAGGAAAGCAAATGTCAACTATGTCCTGAAATTTATATGTGTGAGAGAATTGGAATAAGTAGAAATGTAATATATTGTTTACTGTACCGAGTGCCCTCTGTTCTCTAAAGGTCAAAAGCATTGTAACCTTAGAGTTACAGTTTCTGATTGTTCCCAGGGTTAAATACATTATCAAAATTAATGGTTCAAACCCCTCAACCTTCAGATATATGAGTATTCATGCCTCCATCTGCTGAACTGTTCAACTAAAAATAGCATTCTTTGGCCTTCCCTCTACTAATATTGTGCCCCTGAGGCAGGCTATGCAATGCTTCAGCAGCACACTGGATCTGCACCCAGCAGTATAAAAAAAGGTCATTTACTTTGTCTGCAATTAGAATAGAGTATGGAGGAGTAGGATGAGATGGGAGGGGAGAAAAGAAATAGACAAATATGTGTTTAGTTAAAATTTATACTTTTTAAAAATGGATTATAAAAACTTCAGGCTTCAAGAACACAGCTGCAACTATAGTTAAGACTTGCCAAGGTTCATTAGTGTTATAAGCGATAAATTTTGAAGGACAAATTACACAAATAGTTTGGGGAAAGAGTTATGAATGAAAGCCTTTTTGCTTTGCTTTTTTTCCTAGAGCTCACTTTGTTTAGGAATAACTCCAGCTAGCATCATTGTAGTGCTTCCATTTCTATCAACAGTTTATCAGTCATGGTTGAGAGAGTTGCAACATTTCCTTATTTACCCCACAGACTGCTTTGTAGAAATATCTAAGACTGAAGACAGATTTTTTTAAACAATAAAGAGCATATAGTAACATTCCTTTTTTGAAAGTAAGGACATATAGATGCCACATCTGCCACCACTGACACTTCCCAGTAACTAGGTTACTGCTACCAGCACCATGAGAGCTGGGAAAACCCATTTCATGATCAAGTTCACTCATTTAGCAAGATTACTGGGCACACATATCTAGAATCAGTTAATATCAGTGCAGTCATCTGACAACTAGGGAAAAAATTCAGGGAAACAGGAAAGGGGAGAAACTCCAGAGAAAGTGGATATAAAAAAGAGGAGCAAAGGGAAAATTATTGACAAGTTTTACTGCTCACACCAATTAATTAAAGCAACACGCTTTTGTTACACACATGCATCAGAACTGGTTCACACACCACTATGCATACCTGCTACAGGTGTATTTGGTAATATACCTGTAAACTATTTAGCAGAAGGTTGATTTGAGGGGCTTCACTCACAGTTGTTTGAAGCTGGAGGGGTGAACAGAAATATCTTGGTCCTTCTTCTTAGACCATACCTAGAGAACTGTTACCTCATCAGCAAGACCCTCCCTCATGCCAAGGGTCCTAACAATGCTTGATCCTATCACACATATTATTTACATCTTGGCAAAGTTGTTGAGGAAACTGGTGAGCTGGGGCTGAGCTGTCAATGGGAAGTGTGGAACACAGAGGTTTAAGTCGTCAACAACATCATCAGTGCCACCATCACGAGGTCAGTATACAGATAAAAAGAAGCTATCTGATGTCAACGCAAAGCAGAGCAAGCCACCACTTCAGGAACACCGACTGGCATAAATGTGTGGTAATTACTACTTTCTTTCAGGCTACTCAAAACTACAACTGAATATTAATGGTATTTTACCACTAGCTGATCAATGTGATGCAGAATCTTGAGTGGATGGGTCAAACAGGTCTGTTGCTGAAGGAGAACTTAATTTTTTTTTTTTTTTTTTTAATGCAAGGCCCATGAGAGTGAAACTAGTTACTTGAGAAATTCCTAGATATGATTTCAATAAAGTTTTTTAACTCATGGCGATATATAATCCACTGGTGAACACAGACGTACAATTCAGAGAAAATACATTTTGATAACAATGTGCTAAATAGATTGAATAAGATGGGCAAATCATTAATTACAAATTGCCCACTGGAGAAACATCCTCTGTGGAATAATTGCTATCATGACATGAGGTACCTGTGAGTAAATTGTCTTCTGTGCTGTTAGATTCAGAGCTTCCACAGAAGTTGTCCTAACACACAGAAAGATGAGAACACAAAATTGCTGCTAGCTCCTACCTGAAGCACGATCACCCCCCCAAAAATATAAGTCAAAAAAGAGGAGAGATTATAAACTTGAAGCTGACAAAATTTCCACTCCAGCTGGCTATGGGTTACAGAATATAGTTTTGGAACTAATAATAATGCCCTGGTAAAGCTGAAATGTTAGAGCTACTGCAAAGCTTTTTTAATTGAAACAGCTTTCCCTCCCCAAGTTCCCCAAACACAGATATTACACACACGCTCACATGTAGAAACAAAACCAAACCTGCAAATGCATCAGCTATTTCTCCCACTGGCTGAAAGGAACAGAGATTAGTTTTGTGATCAGTATTTTTAAGCACTTGGGAAATACTCAGATACCATGGTCACAGCATTCATTTAAATAAGTAAGTGGGTGGGGTGCGTGGAAGAAAGGAAGCAAAACAGAGAAAGAAGGGGGAAGGGAAGCAAAGATGGAAAAATGAACTGAAATGCTACACCCCTCGCAGTCTTCATGACGCATCAGGTATAACAACAAATTCCCTCCAACAAACACACCCAAGTAAGTGTTCATTTAGGGAACACATAGGGAATTTACACAAAGAGAATATTAATAGTAGGAGTAAATAAAATTTAGTTCAGCCAATTTGACAATCAGATGAGCAGGTATCAACTGAAGGTTAGATGCTCTATTACTTAAGTTCTTATTAAACATTAAAGGTTTGGGAATCCCATAAAGGTGAAATTCCAATAAGATAGAAAGGGGGAGAACAAACAAAAAAACTCTTTTACAACAAATATATCTGAGGGGAAATTCAGGCCCCTCAAGCACGAAAACATTTCTGAATTATTAGCACCACTTTTTTTGCTCATTGTTTTCTCTCTAATTGTGCTTGTCATGCCTAACAGCTCAGTCTATCATTTCTGCAAATTAATGGAATTGCACTATTGCTGTAGGTTCTGATCAACACTGATGTGCAAATAGATCTGTGGGTCAAGCTACAAATGGATCTTGTAAAAGAAAAGAATTGGCAATGCCTGCGGTTTAGATCCTGTTTCTTTTGCAGTTGAACAGTTTTTATCCTTTCCTGCCTTACAGTCTTGTGTAGGCTCACTATTTGTTGTATTGCATTTCAAAGGTAGCAAAAATAGTCTCTCTATTCACAAAGCTGATTTCTGAAGTAGTTTCTCAACTAAAGCTAATGAGACTTTTGTTTCAGTAAGTATTCAAATACAGGTTTTCAAAGGATACCTGTTTTTCCTTTTGAAAAATTTCCCTTTGGTTTGAAGCCTGTCCAAGGTACAGTCTTAGCATAATACTATCATGACCCAAAAGCATTTTTCTGAGATCTTTCCCTGCAGTGTCAGGGTGTTCTCTTTTCAAGTTTTGATGGTAGGTTAGGTCAGACATGAACTCAAAGGGTCTTTTTCACCAGTTCTGGACCATCAGTGAACAGTGAGTCCTGGTCCCATTCTCACTTATCCTAAGTTAACTTGGCAAGAAGGATACCAGCATTGGGTAAAGCCAAGAGGATTTTTAATCTGCTGTGGTCCCTCTGCAAAATGATATAATTGCAGAATGGTAAGCAAAGTAGATATTTGGATATTAACATGGCAGTAGATTGCTACTCTAGGCACAATTTAGTCCTACTTTGCATCTGAACCCAACTCCAATCTAACTCAAACAGGGGTTTCAAAGGTTTATTTACAAATAGTTACATGCATCTTTAATGGCCTTTCCTCTCATGTTCAGTTACTTCCTTTCCGCACATTTTAACTCTGAAAGCTTTTGACTGTTTCTTCATTATTTATGACATTGTTGTGTCTTTTCTTGTGAAATTAAAAACTTCTTGCCACAAAAAGCTAGCTAATAATATGGCACATAAATCTTTCTTTCACAACATCTCATTCTATATATGCCCCCCCCCAAAAATGACCAACCCAAGGCTCCTGACCATGCTTGACATCTGACCAGCTTAATGCACAGAAAGGTTGAGATTACGTAAATACAGAAGCTAAAAGAATTTGCAATTTATTGTATTGTCAGTACCACACTGTCTGAAAAAAAGAGAAAACCCCAATAACACACATTTGTTTTGATACACTCACTGCTCCAATTAAAGGTAGTGCATTGCAGCTACAGGGGAAAGACTAAATGAAAATAAAGTACAAAAACATCTTTGAACTTATCTCCCATCAACTGGTCATATAATTAAAAAAAATACCATTAACTCTGCCAATACGAAATACATAGAACAACGTCTTTCACTCACAGCATCAAGGTTGGCCGCACATTGCTGTATTTGCAGTACCGTAAGTACATAAGGTGTTAATCCTCCTGGGCTGTGCTCAAAAATTATTTAACATTCAGACTATTATTTAGCATACAGCTGGTTAGCAGTTTTCCCCTAAAATGTTGGCTTCCATCCCACATTTTTTTGTTCTGGCACATACCTGGAGCTGTAAAGGGCTGAGTCCAGAAGCAGCAGCAGCTGCCATTGTTGATGGAATGAACTGCACAGGGTAGTTATCACCTGTCGGGAGAACAATGCGTGCAGGTTCAGACAACGAGCAGAGAATAGCAGCAGACAAGTGCAAACACAGACCTAGGATTGCCTGTGCTCCACAGCACTCCTCTAAGCCTAAACATCTGCAAAAACAAAAGGCTTCGCTGGGCACAGACTTGCCACGCTCCCTTGGAACTTTTTTGTTAGCAGATAGCTGGTAGGCAAACTGGCAAAACATAAATGTGATACTCGTGATTTTCATTTTCAAAAGCAAACGTTCGAATCAAGCGTGTAAGCTTCGGCACAAGATGGGCCTTAAGGCCAGAGACACACAGACAAGATACCCCAGGAAATCCCAGTGGTTCCCAGAGGAAAAAAATTGGTGCTGCCACATGTTTCTTGAAACAGGAGAAATTTGTTATATCCCGAGAAATTTCAGCCCTGTTTAATGCAGGGTGATTTCTTTTCAGTATCGAGTGGCTTTTTCCTGGGAAAGCTACCTAGCCGGCTCAACACAGGTTGAGGTTTTTTCTTGTTTTGCTTTGAGGTTCTCTGTCTTGGGACAACTCCTTTAAGGTAGCCATAGAGAAAAACAAAATTAAATCACTTTTAAAAATAGCTTGAAATAAATAGAATTTTAACTTTCTCTTAGATCTGGGACCCTACTGAAGCTGATAGATCAGATAGTTGTTCAGTTACATGAAGATTCAGGCACTAAAATTTCTGTATTCTCTTCACTCGAAACTCAAAATGTGTGCCCTCTGCATTAAGGAGACAACAAATACTCCAGAAAGTAAGAGATACTACTGATCCAAAAGAAGTGTTGCAACATTACGTCTTAGAGCACCTACGGGTGTTCCTACTTGGGAGCCACTGCAACAATGCATCACACAGTGCCACTGAGACTTAGTCAATGTAAAGAATGAAGGAAGGTTGAAATAATTTAGCAGTGTAATCTGTAATATAAAAACTAATACAGTGATGGATAAATTACACATTAACTATGATTTACTGGAATATCACTTTGGCTCAAGCTACTTAAAGTCAGTGTTATCTGTAGGCTACATTTTAACAGGCTGCTCCTCTATACATTTTTGAGATTTACAATAATCGGTCTGTTTTACATGAACTTTTCCACACTGAAAGCAGAATGTAGCAATGAAGGAAAATACAGAAATCCAAAATAATATAATCAGGACATTCCGAGAGTTAGATTTTTTTGCCAACCCTCTCAAATAAATAACAATAGATGAAATCTTTGCAGATGCTGGATTCCTGAGAACTCTTCCTTTTTACCACCTGAAGTGCTATTGTGTTCAGCCTAGTTTAAATGTTCAGCTGTTTCACTTTTTTAATAAATTGTACATGTGTAATCCACAAGGTTTCTTTGCATCATATCCATAATACCTCATCAGACCATTGAGCACAGTATGTGCTTGTACACAGTCCAGTAACAATTGGATTCTGATTGCATATGGAGCTCTGCTACAATGCATTCACTAACACTATATTGTACTGGTGTCCTATGGAGTAATGTTCAAAATATCTCCTCTTATTTTCCCCCTTCCATGAGGGTGATTTTAGTTTGCAATGATGTTGGGGTTTTTTTCTTAAAAAAAAAAAAAAAAAAAAAGGGCAACAAAAAAAACCCCCTAGATCCTTTTCTTAAAGTACTAAAGCTGTCTGTTTATGGTTAAATAATTCTACTCATCTCTTTGATATTTATAAGAAATTATCTGAATAAATAAGATCTTAATCTAAGTTAAATAAAGTTTCTTTCAGAAATATCTTATAAGGTTTTAAAAAAATCACAAAGATGTTGAATTAATGATGCTTTAAATGGGGGGGAATAACCATCTGAGTTATCAGCATGGACTGCCTTGCAGAACATTTCGGAGGCATTCTTTCTTTAAATATCATGAATTATTCATTCCCATTCCACACAGCAATCTCTTCTTTCTCCCTCCCCCTCCACATACACTTTTTAAGTTCAATACCAGTTGCTTTATTTGTACTAAAACATTTTCCATGTCAAACATATTTTTAAAAAAATCAAACTCTAAAAGAATTCCCTGCGGCACTCCTTTTTCACAGCTGTCATGCTCCTATGGTTTGAAATAGCCGGCTATTTTACACACACATGCACACACACACACACAACACCACACCCTGTAGTGTTCTCTTGCTCACCTGCTGGCTACAGTTCTTTTGTTACGGGAAAAATAATTTTATAGTTATGCCATTTATTTGTTGTTACAACATAACACTGTCTCTTTCCCCCCTCATTTTAACATGCTAAATTATGGCTAAATCCTGGTATGTTAGCAGTATCTTTGTGCTGAGAACAAAAATTAATACTCTGTCAGCTCTGGAGTACTTTGCTGACACCAAGCAGTAAAAGCAGAGCAAAGGTACTTTCTTCTGCCTTGAGGAACCTGAGCATGCAGGGAATGGACTGGTTTTAATTTTTAATTACATGAGGTACCTATTTCCCCCTCTCATTTTGTCAGTGCAAGAATGGATCAAGAAGCTTCTCAGTAGCTGTCCTGGAAAGAAATCAGTCAATGTATTTTAGCAATTTTTTTCAAATTTGTTTCTCGATTTGGAATGCTTGCGTGAGGATCCATTCTTTTAAATTTGTACAAAAGGTGGCAGAACACGTTCAAACAGGTCTGCTCTAGGTACCGGTGTGTGCTAGCCTTTGATAACCAGGAGGGAGAAGAATGCCGAAAGAAGAAAATCTGTCACGTTTTGCAAACTGATCTCTTCAATCTCCTTGCTGCGCTGATTGTCTATTTACATTTGGCTGCTGTTGTTTATATACGAATTGGTATTTACAAGCCATGGAAAAGTATGCCAGACTTCTGTTTCATTTGTCAGGTTGAGCAACATTTCCAAATGAATAAAAGCAGCAAGCAATTGTACCATGCTATTCTACCTAGAAATAATGTGAATGTTTCTTTTTGTCTTGGATGAAGTGATGAAGCTTGGTGGACTTTATTTATAGGATGTATGGACTCAGTTTCCAGATCAAGGCTTTGTGAGCTGTGAGGAAAGAAGGATGTCTGGCTCTTGTGAGACTCAGGGTAGGGGGAAGGTGTTACTCTATTACCCATCTTTCCTAAAACACAGTTTTAAGACACAAGCTGACTCTCCTCATCTGACTTACAAAGCTTTCGGTTTGATGATGGCTTCCCCATTTGGGGATTGTAACTTAAAATCTGTCTCTTCACGCATGGATCTCAAACTGCCACTTGCTCACTCTCCATGCGGAATCTCAGAATAACAGGAAATGGAGTTGGAAGAGGTGTGAGAGGTCACAAATCCCAGGGCCCTACCCTCCCAGGCATAATGAAGTGACCGAGGACAGCTTACCTCTCCTCAGGGTGTTGTTGGGATACAGCAAAGATACAGATGCCCACACCTGCAGTATTCCCACATAGGGCACGCATTTCATTTGTGCAGCGGCATCAGGATTGAGGAAGATGTTAATAGACATAAGGCAATGGCTAAGGCTAAGGCAATACTATGGAGCATCTCCTCTGTCCGATGACACTACCTCAGTTCTGCCTTTGTTCTGAGCAGGGTTTGCCACAGCACTGCCTTATTGCCATCCTCATGTTGCAGCAAAATCAGTTGCCCCAACAATTGTCTCTCTGCGGGTAAAGAACTCCAGTGCAAAATCCCAGCTGAAAATATTCGGCTGCCTACTACCACTTCCAGCTCTTACCTCAACATTTAGGAGTGAGGCACATATATATGGATTGCTACAACAAATCCTGAGGTTACGGATTCCTTGTTCCAACCAGTAAAACCCAACAGGGAACACATGACAGACTTTAACTCAGTCCTGGGGAATTTCCATTAGAAACAAGACTCATGCAGCACCTCTGCCATGCAGAGATACGCGGCCAACTCAGTACACAGTTGATTTGATGTACGCTTTCTGTTCTCACCTGCCAAGAGGAACAGCAGCCTACTGAAAATAGAGTGCTGTGCTGTGTAAAATTTAAACCACCTTACAGCTTTAGGAAAAGCTTCTGAAAGGCCTGTTCCAAATGGAAACTGCAATGATGGACATCAGTGAAATCCAGCAGATCTAAGATGATGTTAGTTATGTGGATTAGCTACTGTAATCTAGGAGTTTAATTAGTTTGATGGCAAACATCTCACAGTATTGGAATATTCTGAAGTGCAGCCGGATGACAGTAAGCCTGACAGTTTTGTTTGTTGTGCTTTAGCTAATTTTACTTTTGTTGATTTCAAAGGAGTTGCTTTTGATTTGCCCCAATGCAAGTAGGAACAGAACCAGGCCAAAACATTGGCTCCATTTCTCACTATTTTTGCCACCAGCCTAGGAAAACAGTCTCCATTTTCACATTTCATTGTGTTGCCAGCATAGCAAAATCTCTGGCAAATTATTTTTGTGTATAAAGCAGAATGACCTAGGTAGGGAGACAGGAGTTGTTTCTTAGCCATTCTAATCATGGTCTTTATATACTGTATGTATGAAATATGAAGAAATGCTTTGAAAATACACTGCAGCATATCACTCTACAAACCCTTTTAAATAGAGGTTTACAATCTACCATACCTGTCTCTATTTTCAATAATCTTTTTCAGAAATGCTTTCCACATCTGGTAAAGAACTGATATAATACAAAAGACTTGCAGAAGATTATCAAGCAAAAGTGATCATTCATTTTCAAGTCAAATGGACTACCATTATGCAGCCAGCATGGAGAGCGGCCCTCCCACTCCCTGCTCAGAGCAAACCGTAGCTCTGTTTGAGCTCTGCTCAAAGTATGGTCTGGCTTCTGCTCAGCATTACTCTGTATCTTTACTCCATCGTTATCCTACTTCCCCATTTCCTCTTAGCCACAAAACTTGAAGGAAGTAATACTTTAGGCACTGTAAGATGGAGGGGGGAACTGTCTTCCTCCTTATCCCACTCACTGTCTTCTCCTCTTGACCCAGGGCACTAATGGGGACATGCTAATCACATTCAGGGATATTCCAGCTCACTAACTTTTCCTAGATGCATGTGGTTCGTTAAGTGAAGGGAAATTTGCTCTGGGAGAGGAGGTATAATGATATTTATGTTACCCACCAGTTCCAAGTAGTAAGTATAGTGGTCACAGTCAGAAAGCCAGTGCAGTTGCTTTGCTGTACTTGGAATGTAAAATAATTATATTAACTGTGTAGCATCTCTGGGCAAGTATTAGCTTCCTAACAGCTGCCACTACTGGAATAAGTGGCAACCCCCACAACCAGGTACCCTACGAGGCTCGTCAAGTGCCTGCAGGTCAATAGTCACAACAGTCATTTGAGATGCACAGTGCCCTAAAGTTTTAATTAATCCAGTATACAGTATAAATACTGAAATATGTATAAAAAATTAATTAGGTGGTCTATGCAGCTCTGATTTCTCAATTAGTACTTACCATGCCGGAAAATTATATTACATGACTTTGAGATACATAAGGAAGCATGGGACTTTGGGGATTTTTTTTCTAATGTAATTATTACTTGTCATCAGCACTTGCTAACTTTGGCCTGTTTCACCTCCTAGAGTTCCAAATTATGGGGGGAGGGCTACAGCCACCTCATGTTATAGATCCTGCCAGGCAATAAGAAACTCCTGTTAAGCTTTAACACAAATCATAGCTGTATATCAGCAATTCATCGAGATTTCTATTCATAATGACTTTCTGAGCTCAGGAGTTCAGGAGCAACTAACTGTCTATGTGCTGGAAGGGCCTCAGAATCTACTAAACTGTCCTCTCTTCTAGAGGTCCTTCCACTGAAGGCATGACATAGTGTACTTTGGTTTAGGAATAGTATTTTTGTACTTCAAGGCATAGAGTTTAAGTGCAGATCTGCAGCAGTATTTGGTAACTGCTGTCTTGGCATTGAACTAAACAGCCATGAAATTGGTTCCCACTTAGCCCATGAAGATATATCTGCATGGACGTGTGCACATAATCATACCCCGGCTTGTGCAGCAAGGCAGGACTGCTCATCTTGGCTGCACTGCCACACTAACACTGATATGCCACTTCCAAGTCGGAGTTGGCTTATATCTAGCCCATTTTGCACACAAAGCAAATAAAGTCACTGTGCGCACACAATATTTGACATTCCCTAAATGACACAGTCAGTTTCAAAAGCACTTACTTCCCACAGCTCCTGTTACTGAAATCCCTCTCACTGTATTTTCTGAGTGTCAAGGAAAACTGGCACTGTCAAAGCTTAGTCTTGCCTACATCAAACTAGAGTAAAATGAAACAGAAATGAAACGGGCAACCAAAAAGAAAATGGTAAGTATCTGAAGGGTTAATCCATCTCCTATCTTTCCTCGGAAGTATGAGTGAGTCTAAACTGACAGTTCTAGAGGTGAAAGTTTCATTTCTCACAAAAGTAGAAGAGTACAGGTAGTAGCAGTCAAGTTCATAAATATTCCTCAGAAATGACTTTGAAGAACCCTCTCTATGAAAGAGTAAAGCTTAATCTCCAGTTTCATTAATTCCTTAACTACTGTGCCGAGAGTGCCAAAAATAGGAATTAATCAATACGAAGTGTAGTTACAGAATTTTTTTTATCGTGATGTCTCTCCAACAGAAACTACTAACCTGCCCAGCTACCTTTGCCACACATGCTGTAGAATTTAATAAATATATTAAATATATAAATATTCTTATTTCTTGCAATCCATTGGGTATAATCAGATCATTGTGACTTCTGGTCCTTACTAGCATCAGCTGGATATAAACCACTAACATACTAGCAAACAGCTTACCTGTGTTCTGAGATATCTAGGCCTTGATTTCTGTCTGCACTTCAATCTATTAACATTTGTTATAGATCTCTTTTTCTGCATTCGGGCAAGTAAAAAAAAGCCCTAAAGCTGTATCACCTTCTGCTACGAGGTCAACAGGATCACAGGTAAAGCAGTATAAGCTCGATAAAGTGTTAGCATAGGTACTGTAAGGAACAGTTTAAAGTGCAGAAATCTGTTCTTGTGCAGGAAATCATGCTGGTACTCTTCCTGAGTCATTATTGTACCAGGTAGCCTACAGAGCCAAAATCAACACGATGTGATTTGACATATCACCTTTCAGGGGGAAGCACACCAGCAGCTTAATCATTAATAGTCACTATTCAGAAAACATCTCAGATTAAAAAGGGAAAAGCAAGGAAACTAAAGCACATGCTTTCTCTTGTCTGTGAGAAGAAAGGTATTAGCCAGGGTGTCGTAGACAATTTCCGCAACTGGCAACTCTTACGTCTTTGGAGACAAAATATTCTTCACTTTGGTCCCCAACTGTTGTGAGGTGGTGATGTGTGTGAATAACCATCATCCTGTGCCATCTAGAGCTAGCTGCCTTTCAGAGCTCCATTAACTGGTTCCTGCGTACAATGCACCAGTTTGTCAAATTGGAAAAGAACTTTGGGATTTCTAAACCTGAAGGTAAGATAATAACTGGACAAAGATTCTGCGTTTAAAGAGGAATGTCTCTAGACTAAAGAGGCAGAAAGGAGTGGGAGAAGCGGAAATGCTTGCTGAAATCCTGCTTGGCCTCACTTCATCTAATATTAAGTAAACTCGCTAGAAAAGATTTTAGGTTCAACCTGGCTTTTAATTAGTATGCTGTTTATATCATCTGTTATGAGGCTTTACTTTGGATTTGACCCTGCTCCTGCTGCAGTCAACAGCAAAACCACCACTAACATCAGTGGGAGCAGGATCAATGCTTTACTTTGTACATTTCATATTTAATGTCAAAAAAAGAAACTGGTATTTATGTTTTGTAGTTATTAGTTATCAGGTTAATATGCTAAAGGCAGCTTGACAGCGAATACTATTAATGAGCAAAATAAGGTTGCTGCTTCTCAACTGAGGTCACTTACAAAGAATGTACAAATGAAAATAAGGTTAACTTTTATTTACTTAACTATCTTCCTACACTGAATTCCTTTGGCAATGTGTCTTTAAACATTTAAAGCCCTGTTTACAAGGAGGCTCTGAAAGTAGCTTCAAACCATTATATCCCTAATTGAATTCCCCAGGAGTCCTGTAAACTTGGAGGAAAAAAGAAAGAAATCATAACATTGGCTAAATCATCTCAAAACATATTTCACCGCAAGGTTATGTGACCTGTTACAAGTCTGAATGATGACTGGGACTGAACTACTGAAACCTTTTATTATTCAGATTGAAATCAAACAAAAAGTTGCCCATTTGAAGCCTGCTAATTAAATTATACTTCCTCTGACTTTTATCACTAATTAAGAGTAAGAATTTTGGCACAAAAGACAAGTATACTGAAGATAACAGAATTAATTAAAGATACGTAGCTTTTGTATAATGACATGGGGCAGACCAGATGCAAATTACTTGGCGAGTGGGCCAATATATTTAGAGCAAATGATTTTTTTGGAAATAAAGGTAAAAAAAAGATGATATTTAATAACCAATATTCCATCCACCCCCTTCAAACCAGACGGTTTTTTCAAGTGGATTTGCAAAACTCCACATCATTTCCAAGCAGCTACGCCTGTTGTGTAATATCGTCTATACGAGACAGATCACACAAGAAGCTACAGTTAATATCTTAAAATGTTAAATAGCTTCACATCCCTGTCAGCTTACCTGGCTTGTAAGTTATTCCTGGGGGGAAGAGGAATCCCTGCTGGGCTGCAGCAGCCGCTGCCAGCGTCCGCTGGTCGTGTGGAAAAATTGGGATCATGAGCGGAGGCATGTGACCCTGAACCTGCTAAACAGAAGAGAGCCTCTGATCAGAAATAGCACAAATTTGTCTTGACAGGTATTTCTCCAGTACTGATAGTGTTCTTGTGTTCACACAGTCCCACAGAACCTTCGCCTTAATGTAATCCCTGCCAATTTCACATTATCACATCAAAGCCCTCACTAACATTGTTTTCCCTCAGTGTCAAAGGTGTAACAGTCTCAGTGAACTGCACGTTTTCCTATTTCTTCCCGGTTCTCTCTTTTTTATTTTTTTTTAATTAATATTCCCTGTCCTGGCACAAGGTAAAAAGGTACGAAACCTTTCTAACACACCATAGGTTCTTTAAAAAGAAGAGTGGTAGGTATTTCTATTAATTTTTCACAAGTTTTCTCATCTTTGGTCACAGACAGCAGTGACAAGCATTTTAGAAGTAACCTAACAATGCAGTAGCTACTTTGAGGTTCAAATTTTAGTATCCTTAGGGTAATTTTAATTCTGAGATCTTACAACATTGTATTGTTCATATATACATATATATATATATATATATATATACACAAACAACTCAGGTATGTTATTTCAAAATCTCACCACAGTATTAAATAGTCTTCTAGTCAACACCCCAGCTCTTAAGATTTAAGGCCCCAACATCTTGGCTCCCAATTAAACTAACATCCTTTGCCATACACACCTCACTGTAACATATAAATTGCTTGTCTGTCTAAGCAGTTTTACAGCTTTATGCACTATCATGTAGCTTGGTAATTATAGAGCTGTATTCAGAGACCATTTCAGAATAAAACCTACTATATCAAATTTAATTTGACCTTAATAAATGTATCAAAAAGCACAAACATGCAAAAGCAAAACATTCTTCACCTTATGCCAGCATTTGTATTCAACATATAGAAAACAGGAGATATGATAGAATCATATTTGTTAAAACCACATGTTAATTTCCTAGTTCCTTAATTTATGCTACACGTGTTTCAGAGACAGTGGCTAGGATCACAAGGAGTTTTTATCCATCATTTCTTAACCCCAGAAGTACCCAAGGGTTTGACTATGATTCTTCTGATTAGTAGTTAAGCAAACATGTAACGGTTTATATATCAAAGCTACTAAATGTAGGAAGAAATTGGGGGTTTAGGCAGAAAAAAAATTTTGCCCTCATCCTACCATAAATCAGTGGCATTAAATACTATTAAAAAGTTAAAGTACACTTCAAGCAATTTTTTTTTCATTTAATTCCTAAAAAATGTTTTTGGTCAAATCCCATATGTTGACCTATGACATTGTTTAAATAGTGCCAAATTTTCTTGTCATATCCCCATTACTTTCACAACCATTGATGCAGTGCAGAAATGCTACTGTGTGTGTCTATGAGGGTTAATTTACCAACAACTCTTCTCTTGGGAAAGCCCTAAGATGTAGGTTAATAAAGGTCAAGCAAAAAATAAACACTTTACAGTATTTTTTTTAATCCATTTCTCAGGAAAATCAACTTATAATAAAAAGGTCTTTGTGCAATTACTGCTATGGCACTGGGGCGTGAAAGAAACTAGCTTTGAGCAGCTATTTCTCTCATTTTAGCTGAGGTAAGCCTGGCTTTGCATTTTAGGATATGACTTAAATTTGGCTAGATTGGAGTTGATCCCCATGTGCCCAGCACAGGCATTTACCTCTGATAAAATGGTCCTGGTTTTGCTGTGTGGTGTTCCTTTACATTGGCTCTACAGGAGTACAGCAAGTGAAAACCACAGGTTTTGTCTGATAGAAACAACTATAGGAAATATTGGAAGGAATTCTACACAATACAACTTACAACCATATTCAGTAGTTCCCAACTACAGTCTAATCAAATGGACACAAGACTTAAGAAATATCCCTTTTAATCACCACACGCAGAAAGTATTTCCATGGCATTGCAAAGGTACAAGACACCAACACAATCTCACAAGACACAGAAGAGGTCAGAGTACTGTGGTTAGAGTGATGATGCATACATACCCATAGCAATACTTAGCACCATAGTGTCACATAATCATTTGAAACATATAATAACCAAATCCCTCAATGGTTATTTCCCAATGCAATCCTGCAGAGTTGGATCCACTCTACCATATCCAAAAAGATTTTTTTTTAACTGTCAAATAAAAGCAATTTGGTAAGTGTGGAGAAATACCACTGTATATTCTGGCTATCTGCTATTCTTCCTTGAAATACTACTCTGAATGCTGGATCAGGTCCTCAGCCTATATAAATCAATGTAACTTTGGCTAAAGGTGGCTTACATTTAGAGTGTAAGTTTGAGTTTACACTTGAGAGTTATACAGGCTGAAAAAAGCCCATACTGAATGGTAACCATTCCCTCCCATGGATCTTCCCTCTGGCACATAGTAAATACTATTCCTAGGTAAATGTTGGTTTCACCCGGAATTATTATGTACATAGGTGTCAATTTTCAGCACAGGTCAACTGAAAAGCACAAATAAGCATTAAAAAGGAAGAGAATGTACAAGTATCACTGGTTACTGAATTATTAAAGATGTAAAATACATGTCAAAAAAACAGTAGACACCTTCATTTTTGACATTTTTTCTTCCTGAGGGTTTTATTATTTTTTATTTTTATTTTTATTTTACTGAGGGGGGAGAAATTGGGAGGAGGGGTTGATTGGTATACTTCATAAAATCGGCTACATGCCCAGAAATTTTAATTGCTGAGATGTTCCTCAGGTCTTTCTGAAAACCAAGACTGTACCAGATGCCTGACAAACACTCCGACTCAGTCTCTTCCCATTCGTAAAAATAGCGTATTGTTGGATCGGCACTTTCCCCTTTTGTCTCCTCTGTGCTAAGTTGTTGATGATGCCATTTTTTGCCATCTGCCCCAGAGCTTCATTAAAGATACATGAATGGACTAACTGGGCTGCTATCTTGTGAGGAACAGGTGCTATTGTTTGTCCCCGAAGACTTGCACTAAAGATCTCGCTCAGAATACTTGAGAAAGAGCATCTGCAGCAGTCAGTCAGAGAGTAACTTGGCAGAGCCCGTACTATGGGCTAATATGCAAACAGTGACACTCAGGGGGACTCATTTTCTCTTTCATGAAGATTATTTATTCTTTTTTTGTGATGGGTAGTAAATGTTTGGTTTTGAACAATTCTGCCAGTCTATATCTTTAACTGAACTGTACAAACCCTGGAGGAAACCTGGGTATATTCTTTCCAAAATTCCATTCTGCAACCTAGAGTAAAATCGTCTCTTATATAAAGCTACCTCATAAAATTAATCTTTGTTTCTATACAACAAGCTCAGGTTTGTGTTAAACATGAGAAGCCACCAAGATTAGGAAACTCTTAAAAGGTAGTGTGCCATTCCTTTAATATCCCATCACAACTCTGACGGCCCTTGGGAACTGATTACAGCACTTCCTTGCCTGACATCTAAGTCAGGAAGCAACTTTAGAGCAAATCAGCCCTGATTAGTTCAAGAAGCAACTTCCAATTTGATTCTCCCTGAAATAATAAAAGCTGGTGTCCCGTTTGATAAGCTAGGCAAATCTGCAGTGCTTTGTCCCACAGTCATGTGAATGCTAATCTCAGAAGTTGGCTGGGCAATCCTCCTTGTTAAAAAGTCATTGATGGTTAGTGTTGTGCATGGAAAATGGAAGCCAAAGGGATATGTCATACAAAAATAATGCCTTGAATGAAAACGGTCTGCCTCTTTCGGATAAGGAACACAGCACATTTAGTGAGACTAAGGAAGAGGAAGGGTTCTGTCTTTAAAAACCAAAGCTGCCTCTACAACAACTAACATTGCAGCTAGAGAAATAAAGGCATTCAGAGAAAAGGATGGCAGCAGTGCAAGCAAAAAGGCAGCTCACACATTTCTGCTTAGCTGCGAGGATCAAGAGCAGAAGTGAAACCCACCCTATAATTGTGGCAGAATTCCTCACAAACTTTTCAAGATCAAATTGACAAGTTGCTTCTCTGTTGCACGGTTTACTTCAATAAAGGGGAGAATTAAGTGCCATCTTTTTGAGAGAGAGTAAGCACAATCTTTATAATATTTTATCCCTTGCTGAAAGCTTTTTTTTTTTTTTATTACAACCAACACTAGTATAAACCAGTGTGATAGGCTAAATATGCTCTAATTGCCTAGAATAATCCAACATCGCTATTTAAAACCATTGCCCCCCACTTCTTCCACCAATAAAATCTCTGGAACCTGTTCTCAACTTGTAGAAATCTTGAGATCTGTATTGAATCTAACAGACTACTCCAACGCATGTTAGCTGAGAAACAAATCTTTGAATTTACTGAATTGACTTTTTTTTTTCTTTAGTATAGGATGTACAGTACCTTTTGTCCTTGTGCTGTTGCAGCCTCTGTGAGAACCTAATTCATTCATAGACACGCTTAAACTTTTCATGCTTTAAACTTGAATTTCCACCTAAGATTTTTTAACTTCTTGAATAATTGGTATAGCCAGACTATAACTTTAATCTGTCCATGCAGTCATTAAGGTTTTAATTTCCATAGTAAAAATGTGTTTGAAATTTTCTACTCTCTCACTTAAAAACTACAGTGTAATAGAAGAGTTTCCCACATAATGGCAGTGTATCAAGTAAGAATGTGCATTTTCAGAATGCTCAAAATACATGTTTATATGATAGAACATAATGGCTTTAACTGATAGCTCAACAGATTACATTTTAGGCTGATTCATTTTAAAAATCTTAATGGCACTGAAAGCAGTGTTTGTGCCCCCAGTACTACTAGTGCAAGTTTTTTAATACCCTGCATATTATATGTATTAACCTCATCTGCATTTTAAATAATCTGTATATAAAACATGGCACTATTATTTTTATACCACTATTGGAATTTTATTTATTTCAATAACTAGTGTATGTTTTTCTTGTTCTTTGTAAGAGAAGAACTATAAGAAGTTTTGTTAATTTGAATTTTATTTTGATTAAGTCATTTTGGTGACTGTGCAAGAAAGCAAGCACCACGTTGCATAAAGAAGTAGGAACTTCTTCTATGAATACTTACATATGTGAAAGTCAGTGGGATCACTTAAATGCTTAAAAGAAGCTACGTGCTAAGATTTTTGCAGGTTTGGGCCCAAATGTCCTCCCGAAATGTGCCACTACCATAATGAACTCATGTCATGACTGAGCACTTTTCTGGTCCCTAAAATGATCTATTCAGAAAAACTGCAGAAAAATTGTACTGAAAAAATAGAAAAGGTCTCTTTGGTTATAATTTAATGGTCTGGCTGTTTGGTTTATGCTGTTCTGATGAAGCAAAGTGACTGTAAGGCTGGGTTAACTGACCAGTTCAGTTATAACGGATCTGGCCACTTTGTGTGCAGGTGGTGGCTGGGCCTTTTGTTCCGAGCTCAGAAATGTAACTGATGAATCCTCAAGGCCTTGAATTAATGCACCATCAATGCCTAACATTCTCTAATGTAAAGATAATATGTGAGCGTGGACCCAAACGCTTAAGTGAGAAATCCCTTCCAGCATAGATAATCCCAGGGAAGGAACTGTGACTGCGCGTGGAGAAATGGCAGCTGAAGAAAGGTGGGCTCCAACAGACCAAAAGTGAGCATGCAGGCACTACAGCATAGCTAGGACACTGAAAATCACGTTGACAGAGCTCCCACACTGAAAATTATTCAGAGGCTACTTTCTGATCCTGTTAGCAATATAGAATCACTGGAGCTGTATCTATATAGGGAGGTATATTCTGTTCTAATTTATCTGCCATCTAATTATCTACAGTCTAATTGAAAAATATTTCCTCTCAGTGAAAGTACATGAGCCACAAAGAAAATGTCTGCCAATGAGATCCCAGGGGAAGTGTTGGCAAATAAACTGTAAGAAAGATACCGTAGACTTGCAAAGTGAGAACATTTCATGCAGGAAATACTATGAAAAATATGTAGCCCACTACTGAATTTGTAAATGGATTGTAACTGCTATTTTCTTTCTTTTCCCCTATCATTTTTTCCATTTGTCCAATGCTTCAGCATGATTTGGAGATTTAAGTCTACTGCAGTGGCCACAACATTAATGTGAAAATTGCAGCCATGATCATAGAACGAAACAGAGCATCCTTATTTTTTACTATTTCTTCCTCACTACTTTGAAACTTTAAATGAACTAAACTTAAATTCCATCTACTTGGGCCATAAAGAAGGGAGCAACAGAAAAACACTACCAACCACACTGAAAACAGAATAGTTTTAAACACTAGCTCTCATTTCATTTCTATTAGCTTCTCACTGTATTGCCTGGCTTTTATCTAGCTCCTTGACTACCTGGAAATACAGAATTCAACTAAAGATGATCTCATGAAGTTAAGAGTATGATAAATAGTAATTAAATCTATTTAAATTGTCTGTATTTTAAGAAACTCTCACTAGGAGGGTTGGAGAACATCCCTGCTATAGAGAAATAAATAAAACATGTTATGCAAAAGTGAATTTATAGTTCATTTGGAATTAGAGATCTACCACCTTTTCAATCCATAGAAATGCATAATCTTGTCAATTAAATATTATTGTTAAGGTCTAGTAGTATGTTAAAATCACTTTAAAGTGCAACTAAGGAAAATTCATGTGTGTTTATTACTCCTTAAGGGTCTATTAGTGGGTATTTTATTCAGATTTGTGTTGTAAAATCTGCATAAACTCAGCATATTGTTATCCCCATGTGTGCATTTGTTTGGTTAAAGCATAACAGCAAATCTCTATTTCTGCAACTTCTGGAAAAGTCAAGAGAACTAAAACAGTCCTAATTTTAATCAGATACAAACAGTTATCTCTACAGAAGTGAAGAGTTGACTATTATGCAAATCGTCACAGTTAGTGGTCACCAAGCCATCACAGAAGACTGAGCAAGTCAATTATTTCAGATATTTCCAAACACTAGTGAAGATGTATGTTTCTCATTTGCACCTTGTCTTATTCATGCCAAAATAAGAAAAATATTGCAGCCTAATGATACTTGTTGATATTTTATATACGGAAGCTCCATTACTTCAGCTCAAATCTAAATATAAATTATGTCAGAAATTCCTTATTAGCTTATGTTTTTATGGTGATTTCAAAATGTGCAAGATTTTTGGAGTACATCATTGAAATTTCCTACTGATGGAAAAATTTAGAGCAAGAGACGCCTTAAAATTTGCATTTCATATTGGTGCTTTCAAGCAGAGTTTTCCCCCCACATCCTTTCAAGAGAGAGTTCTTTTTTTGAATAGTAGCCATCACTCATTATTAACATGAAACTAATTCCCTCAATAGAAGGGCTTGCAATGTACAGTATAAAAAAAAAAAAAAAAAATCACCTAATGCCACCACACTGATGATTGCTAAAGGAAGGATTATCTTTCACTTTAAAGAATAGCTCCAGCAGAACTGGGAATGAAAACAGAAACCTCTTTCAATGCCTCTGATCAAAACTTCTTCTGCCCTATAGAGGTAAAAAAGGTAAAACAGAAGAACAGGTTGGGGTTTTAATATTATATTAAACAAACACAGAATATATCTGAAATCCAGGGGGTCACTGATGCTAACAGGAGTTCTGCCATTTTACTTCACTACGGGAAGAATTTCTTCCTGATCAGCACATTGGTTTTAAAGCTTTCTATATTTTCAGTGATATTCCAAGATTGGTAACTATATTGTATGGTAACCATATAAGCACTTGGAGATTTTGAATACTTTACAATTATTAATTAATTCAAGCTCAAAAACCCATTCAGAGGACAGGATTACATCTACAGTTTACACAGGAGGACACTCAAAGAGGCCTTGCTTTCTTTTTCAGTCACAGAAGTGACAATGCTTAGTGGTTAGAAACCAATTCCATTGTCATCCGCTGCTTGTAACCTTTAAACCTTGCCACACAATTGTGTGAAGAGCTACCCAAAGTGCGGAGCTAGGGCTAATGAGGGACATGCTCTGATGAAAAATCAGAATGAGGCAGCTATAGAGCAGGTCCATGCCAGCGCTACACGGTTTAGCCCTCGAACACTTGTATACTGGCAAGATACAACGGTGGAGGTGAGTCCCAGATGTGAAAAGGAGACACCGTTCCCATCCCCCCCAGGCCTATGGCTGATTTCTTGAGGTATTTACTCCTCTGTGAATTTACTCTTTATCACAGAGACAAGAGTATTGATATTTTTCCTCAAGCCTAAATGGATAATATTCAAGAGGCTATGTCAAAGGAGGTATTCACATCTAGTGAGAATATTCTTGCTTCTGTATAATTTTAAAAGAGATTTAATGCAGAATAGTAGCCTAGATAACTTCCAGAAATCACATGATGTTTACGGAGTGTCTAGATCGAAACACAAAGGGTTACCAAAGGCAATTATGTGGAGAACTAGTTTAATGCAGAAAGCTCCTGTGTCTAGAGATCAAAGTCAAATCAGAATACTGATTGCATGCAAAAATTAATTTGTTCCATCTCTTCCTAGGATTCCTCAGATTTTGACACGATCTGACCATCTTTACTCAGAAAAGGCTCCAAGAAACTGGCGTGTTTGCACAGTATGACTGAGGTGATTGCCACCACTAGGTATACAGTAATTATTGCAGATTTGGGAGTAAGCAACAGAGAGTTTCTAAACTTCCAGCGACATACACGCAGCTTGCTTCCTTCCTACGCCAACTGTGTCTGGCTCTAATCAGTTATACTGGCTCTTCAACTTTCTACAGCATTTACAATTCATCTACAAAAACATTTGGAAAGAACAAAATCATTAAAAAGGTAAAATAAGGCAGAAAACCAGGAAACTCATATTTTAAAAGAGCATGAGGTATCTCCTATCCAACTTTGGCTGCTAAAATTCCAGCAGCAGCTACGCTTCAGACATAAATCCACACTGCTGTGCTGCCTTTTCTGCAGAGGATCCTGATATTCAAGAAGGAATGCCAGTCTTCCCGTTTTCTGGCTTTCCCCGGTTTGTCAGAACTCCGCGTTATTTAAAGCACGCTTTCGGCTTGCAAATAGCTCCTTGCCATGAATCCTATGATCACACTCAGGTTAGACTGAGGCTGTTTTCAAAGTTGGGCTCTTCAGTTGCTCGTGCCAATCGGTGGGAGTAGATAGCACAAAGCTGTGCTGCAATTCCCGTTCTGTCTGCCTGGCGAACCTGCGGCGAAGGGCTGGCTCCTCTGCAACCCTAACATGCTGGAGTTGGTGTGATGAAATGCACGGGCAAATCTACATAGAGTTACGGGGCAATAACAATGGCCCTTTGTCCAGCTGTGGCTGCTCCCCCCTCTGCAGCCAGGCCTTATCTGCTCAGGAAATGCCTGCTTTAACTGACAGGTAGGAGATTAAATCTACAGCTGCCGAAACACAATCTCCACTCTGTTAGATAGGCTTTCATTGAAAAGCACTACAAACACATAATTTGTTTATGTTGTACCAGCAATCTTTGACAAAGCAGACTGTCTAGCTGAGACAAATGTGGTTAAACCCATTTATTGTATTATTTCTGCTACACAGAACAAGCTCTTAAAATGTAGAAACTAGACAAGGCACAAAGCTCTAGCTGTCTAAAGAAATCAAGAATAGATGACTTCTTGTTACACTAGCCCCCTTTACACAGCGTAGCATGTTCCCTCCTGGAAAACATCCACTGTGATTTCTTTCTTTTCTTTTTTGTGCCCCCCCGCCCCCCCCCTTTTTTTTTCTTTTTTAAAGTGGGTGGTTCAATGATGTTTATGTTTCCAGGTTTTAAAGTTTCTTTTGTTTTCTCTAGCATCAATAGATATAAAATAACTAAGTCAGTCAAAGGATGCCTTCAGATTTAAGAAACAAGGGAATAGTTTTGAGAGACTGCTTCTCAAAGAAAGAATAATTTTCCAGACACACTGTCTGGTCTTCCTGACTTAATGCACGCTCAAATAGAAGTTTTGCCTGACTAATGAATGCTGGACTGACACCCCCCCCCCCCCCTTCTCTCTCTGTTTTTTAATCATCAATCACATATTTCTCAAAACATTACTTCATTTTTGTTACACCTTCTGCCTTATTTTAAAATAATATTGCTGGCTGTTTATTTCAAATGAAAGGCACGGGGAACTGATGAATTAAGTGTTTATAAATCTGAGTTTTCAGATTGAAAACAACCTTTTTCATAATGCAAAGGCTTTATAAGAAAAACCTGTCTTTTTGCCCTAGTTTCTTCTGGCAATGTATTACTCCTAGGAAACTCTCCTACAAGAACTAAACGGGTACTATACACTGAGCAGGAGAAGGGCAATGTTCATATCTCAGGGGGAGAGCCTCAGAACCTCCACTTACTTCAGTGGAGCAGGACACACTCCCGAGAACGGAGCGTGGCCCATACCAATCTCTGCTTTCTATATTTAAGACTGTTCTCCAGCTGATCTGCATATGCAACTCCAATTAGTGTTACTGGGAGTTGTGTGCACACACAGATGTGCTTAGCGACTGGCATATTAAAACATCCCTTCGCTCTGATGAAATTTAATAAATGAGTTTTCCCAGTGTTATTACTATAGATGCTCAATAAGGAAGATCTTATAAATCACAGAATTGTTGCTCTAATGGTTAACCGTAATTAAAAGGAAAAGAAATAGGAAGAGTAGTCAACATCTTAATGTTTTATCATTCACATTACTTCTATAACCCTCTTGCCTCTCCTGAGGCATTCTCTTACATACCCTTTTGCAGCATGTTGGTTTCCGTATTATTTTATTTAACCTTAATCACAGCAGTCATCTCTGGATTTGAGAGGAAGCTGTATGGAGCTACCATACGAGCTGCCACTCAGAACATTCAGTTTGGCATAAAATTAAAAAAGTATGCAATAAACTGGCTGAATCCATAGGGAATCCCTCAAACGGCATGGATAATGAGGGGAATCCATAACAGACATAAACAAACCCAGAAAGATGTCTGGGGCCAACATCATTATGTAAGATATATGCCCAAGATGTATGGGCATACTTTTGAATGTTCAACTTCAAACTCAGCCTGTATTAGATTGATTGAATCTCAGCATGGGGTTCAGTTAATAAACAACCCTTGCCTTTGGAAAATATTTGGGGCCGAAATCATGTATTATAGCTAGGCACCTACTACATGTGGCACTGAGATACCCTCCTACCTTAAAGATTTGTTAAAACAGGGTGGTAAAGAAAATTAGAAATCCATACTATCAGAGGAACAGATACAATTTTCAGGTTAAGTGGCACCACTCTAAAGACAGTTGTTATCCACAGACTGTACTTCAGTCTATGCACCAGGGGCATATGAATAGAATTCACATTAAAAATTAGAGACCAGTATGAATCTTTGGGCTTTGATTCACACTTCCCATGTTTTTTAAACATGTTACCCATATTCTCATAAAGGATACAACAATAATGCTAGCAAATCTTTTTGGTAATTATTAATTTCACTGTAGAATAGCTTTTTTGCTATGCTTGGCTTGTTAAAAAAATGCATTTTGCTCACCTCAGGGTACACCATTAGCCTGCATATTTGCTCTTTTCCTTTTTTCCAGGTTTTGTTTAAAAATTCTTCTTAAACCTGTATATTAATCACTGCTCAGAGGGTGAAAGAATTTGCAGGAGCAGCTGAAGCGCTACTTTTTTTCCAGAGTAGGAACTAGTTAGTGCTGACACTTTTTACATACATTGGAATAGGAATGAAAGAGACACAGAGAAAGGAGAAACACAAAAATTAAGAGTAAGGATGAGGGCTGACTTGGTGGTACAATCAGAGTCCAACATATCCGTCTAACATAATAAAATCTCCCAAAACTGTGAGCTGCAATGGCATGCCCTAGTGACAGCCAGACCCAGAAAGTAAGTTACCCTTGGCATAATTTTGGTCATTTGGTCAGGTAGTAAGAAAACAAGAGAAGGAACCCTGCAAAAATGCCTATCGAAATAGACTTCCAAAATCAGAGGAGAAGACAAAAAGCTTCTTTTGCTAGCTCTGTTCAGTCTTACATCTGTGTTTACCTGTAGGCCACTGTGCTCCAATCTGAAGCTCTGGTTTAGGGTTCAACTATATAGGAAACAACCACACAGTGTTTCAGTGTACGTATTTGTAGCACCTTAGTTCTGCACTACATCCCCATGTGGACAATGTTCAAGCACATGACGCCTTTGTGGAAATTTACTTACTCACTAGGAGGAGAATACTCTTAAAAAGTATGCACTACGGAATTTAGTGTGTAGTACATGAGTCACACAGCTTAACAAGCAGAAACTTTCCTATTAGACATTTTCTTAAAGTGAAAGTGAATGTCTCTGTATAATACATAAGTGTATAGATATGCTTATATAGTTTATATTATGAAGAGAAAAGCATATTCTACATATATACACATGTACATATATAATATACAGATCTGTGTGTATATATGTAGAATACATATTTATATAAACATACACATGTATTTTGTATAAAATTTTTTAAATATACATATATATACACACACACATAGGTGTATATATATGTAGAATATGCTTTCCTCTTGTTTTCCAAATCCCTCACTTGGGATTTCAGTGTTCTTAGACCCACCTGGCTATACAACTTGCTTGCTGCAATCCTGGATAGTCACCATTTGAATGACTTCCTTGGACACACAAAACCTGTGTTTCTAAAATGCTTACTCTGGGAAGACCACCTCTATCTCTGTAAAGATGTACTTTGAGCATGATACATTTCACAGGTTTGCTGCCGAGTGAAGAAGTCAGTGAGCCAGCTGGGCTAATCATAGTGGTAGACAACTTGAGTAACAAAAAAAAGTCATTTGGAAATCACTCTATGACTCACATCTATTATTGCTGGATTTCTTTCTATCTCTCTTCTATTTATCAAATAATTTTTTTCTCCTTCACTTAATCTTTTCATTCCTCACCTTCAGTCTCCTTGCAAAACTCCTAGCATTCACTCTCACTTCATCTCTTCTGGAGAGTATTTTTTGTGTGTACAAGGTAGCTATCCAGCAGTAAATTCTCCTTTCTAGGCCACTGATACCAAGAAAGTAATGCCCAAAAGTTGCCAATGAACTTCTATCATGAGGAAAGAGACCATAGTGAAGTACATTTGGCTTTAGGAAGGTCATTGTCATAAATACAAGAAAAGCTTAGACCTAAAAGTAGCACCATATCAAGGAAATGAGGACACCCACAAACATCTATTTTTTAAGATAGACGCATGTAGCTGAAACAAATTAAAATCATGCTTTTCTAAAGCCCTCCTAGTGTACTCAAGGGTCTTCAGAGTAAACAATGCTCCTCCCCAAACTCCCTGTTTTGTTAGCATGTGCTTGTTTCCACTGTCTTTTCAGGTAAATAAGAGGTTCAGGATGTAATTTTCCATTTCAGTTTAGCGGCATTTTTCAAAATAATTTTTAGGTTGGGTTTGTTTGGGGTTATTTTTATTGTGAAAGCCAGTCTAACTCCAAAATTACAACAAAACAAAATACACGAAAAGAAGATACCAATATAGGGTTTCTGAGATGTGAGGGCGAATGGGTTGAACAGGATTAATGTGAGATGCACAGACCAACTAATCTGTACATTTATTTTGGACCACATTGGTGTTGTACTTTTAAGGGAAATGGAGGGGAGAGGTGTGGAATTGTATTTTAAGGAAAACAGAGGAAGAGATTTTGCTTACTGTTAGATCAGTAGTGTGCCTAAATGATTTAATGCTTAGATCCTGAAGTCCACATCCATGCTTTTTTAAATAGATCCAATAGTAATAATATCACACAGACATCCATCTGCTTTATTTTGTGGCTGAATAGAGTAATACCCACTGCGCTTCCAACAGTACGTGCATCCCCGATACCACTGCCCCAGAGCTCGCTGGTGCATGTGGTACTATACTATTTGCGGCTCTGTCACAAACAGCAGAGAGTACATCTAAGTCATCTCAGCATTCATATTGTATTTTTTCAGTATACATCAACCTGATCTTGATTCTCTCTCCTGGAAGTCTGGCCCGTGTTCAAATCACTCATTCGTTTTCCATACTCACTGTGTGACCAGCTTTTGCTGTTACCAGTCGCTGCTATAACCTCTGTGCTATGCATAATAAAAATCTTTCCCATCTGAGTTGTCTGCCATGGTTACTGGAAATCTGCTGTATGTAGCATTCCCAAGAGCAGGAAAAGAAGGTACCTTTACTGCAATTGGATAAATACCACCTCTTCTTTAAAAGGAGCATCTACCCTCACTGAAACCACATCTAATGGTGACTGCTAAGCTACCCCCACCTCTCCAATCAAATTTATGTGAATTTGCATTTTGCTTTTTAGTGTTGCCATAATAACTGAAGTATATGTTCCTCTTCACTTTTCATCCCTTGCATCAAGGAAAAAAAACCAGCTCCCTAATATTTCACAAAACTTCACCAGAAAATATAGCTAGGATAAAAACTAGCTGATCACTGCCTACTTATGATGCTTTTTAACTGAGCTTGCATGTTAATTTATTGCATGCTTTGTTTGTAAATGTGCTTCTGAAATAAATGAAGCATTTACAAATATGATTAATCTACAGATTCAGAAGCATGCAATAAAGAAACAAATTACTGAGTGCCCTTGTCCTTTTTACACAGAAGCTAAAATACAACTTTCAAACATCTAAGACTGCCTAGCTTTATTTTTTCTTTAACTAATGTTGTTTTGAATGGAAGTTTTCAGCAATCAAATTTCCTCTAAGTTCCTGATTCCAGTTTCATTTATATCAGTGTAACTCAGAAGCAACTGCAACATATGTTGTAAACCAAGACCAGTGTAAAAACTGTGCAGATGAGGTCAAAATAGGGCTGTTATTGTATGATTTTTAAAGTGCTCATGTAGATTAATATTCTCAGCCTTTAACAGATTTAGGCACATCAGCATGAATACAGAAACGCAACAAGTTGAAAATTCAAAGTACATTTACTAGTGTATTTTATGCCGCTCACATTTTCAGCCAGACCACCCAGAGCAAAGAAAAGAAAAAGCCACAACAAAAAAAGCCCTCTGCATTGTTTGCAATAATATGGAAGGAAATTGAGTGTATATTCTCTTCTTCCTGTATTTTCCAGCTAGATTAAGCTGTTGTCTTCACAATTGCCTCCCAGCTGCTGTGACTTGTGAAAACAACAGACCCTGCTCTGTTGTCTGCAGAAAGCCTGGATTGTTATGAGTAACTTTATTGCAGGCACATGAGTGTGTTAAGACTTTAAAACACGCTCAAATGTCATGTGCACACCCAGTGACGGGCAAGAATAATTATGAAAAAACAAGAATTCTATGTCTACGAAACAGTGTCAGACAAAATGGGCCATTCATTGTGTTCCTTTGGGAATGCTCGGACTCTCCAGCCAGAAAACAAAAAAGGCACTTTTTTCCTGCCGTAGGCTGAATACTTAGCTTTGCCATCTGAGCCCTAAGAAAACATGGGCCCCCTCTCTAACTACTGGCTGGCCCGCACACAGTAAAAAGTATTAATGCCCCCCTTTTTTCCAGCAGTTCCCTCTGTGTAGGCTGCGGCCAATGTAAAGTCAATGCAAAGACAAAACAGTTTGCCTAACATTAGTAAAAAAAACATAACTCTCGTACAGTCTGAAAATCCCTCTGACACACAGAGGTTTTATTCTAAGGCATATCCCCTCTACCCTTCGGCAAGTTACCGTAGCTACTGTTAATGCTTTTAGCAGGTAATAACCGCTGCCTTCTGCTCAGCTTCAAGCTTTCTAGGAGTCTATAGACAAGCCCGATTGTGTACAACTGTTAAAAATTATTATCTAAAACTGCTTAATTTACTACTGTCTCTTTTCACAATTGGTCTTCCTAATCAGAATCCATCTGCCCCCAAAAGGATTAATACAAATGAAAATATAATATGGCTTAGCTCAACATCAGGTCATTTTGATATGAGTTTCTTCCTCACAGGTGGACCAAGTCCAGTCTCATCTGAACAGCGATAAATTACAAGCAAACAAAAAGCTTTTTGTGTTATTTTTAATCATAATTTCTGTGTCAGAGACCATTTGACTAACACACATCTTTAAGCTAAGGAATCACATTACTCTATATTTTCTTTTGACCTAGCATCTATTCAGCGTATTCAGCTAAGTGTCTATACACCTTTAAATGAGGTGACCATATCAATTCACTAATAAATCTGAGCACTGTTTTACTGAAATAGAAACAACCCACCATGACATGAAAAATCCTTGTACGCTACTCGTAAATGGACAAGAATTATTTTTTATGAATTTGGGCCAGTGTCTGAATATGGATTTGCAGGCTATCATTTAAGACATCTAGCATGGATTTTACCTTGCCGTGCTCAAAGCAGGCTAGGAAATGTGAAAACAATGGAACCATAATTCTTGAAGGGCTCTGGTGCATTTGTGTCTTCATATGGAGCAACAGAAGGGAAAAGGAAGGACAAATTGTACCTCCAACAATTTTATGGGTTGCTGTTTTCTTCACTAAGCCTTCTTACTCTACGTAGATACCGTAAGTAGATTACGTCTACAGCTTTAAATCTGTTTTGAAAGGATATGGTGCTTTAACGTTAGCTTCTACCCTTCTTCAGGGCACAAACTGTCCTTTCTTATTTGTACAGTATATAAACAGCACCTAGCATAATAAGACACTGATCTTGACTGGGGTCTCAACCAACTGTGCAAATATTAGCACTTGTAATATTATAATAGGAGGTCATTATGGTTAATACTGGGCCATCCCAAGATATCCCAGGGGGATACATCAAAGATGAATGTGCACAGGTACATTGTCTGTCCTTTTCTAGAATCTAAACGACAAAGGTTTCAGACCACTTCTTGTCACTCCTAATATGAAAGTACAGGGTTACCCTCAAACATGTATTTAAATCAGAAGCATACAGTACTATGAAATGAACCATCAGGCCATCCATGAATTTGTTTTAACAATCCAACAACATCACCATTTCTCATTCATCCACTTAGCTTAATTTTCCTACCATCACTTTCATTGCTGAGGTTGTCTCTATTAAGCCATTTTTTGTGCATCATTAACTTTTAACCAGGCATCGATAGCTTTATTGTTTAAATTGCGTATGACTTTATTTAACGTCAGCATTTCTTCTGGCTCCTGACATGAAGTCACATTTTATAACTAATTAAATTGATCCCTGGGAAGCAAAAGCCACTAAACGGAATTATTCGTACCCAAGTGTCAATATATTAAATCAAAGGGCTAATGAGTTGGGTCACTGCTTCTTTTATCTGAAAGCTACTGCAGAATAGAATTCATACTAACCTCTGCTTTCTGCTTTAACAATCAATTTTATTTAAACCAAATGTAACTAATTAATAAATTTTTATATAGCTGTAAATACATTTAAGCCAGTTTTTACCACTTGCACACATGTTAAGGTCACTTTTTTAGGTGGAAAAAATTGGTTTGTTGATATAAACTGTCTAAAAGTGTATTTTTTGAACTCCCATGTGTAAAGAACATTACTGCTAGGTCATAGGAAGCTTCCAAAATGACCTAAAAGGTGTTTTGTAAGTAAACGCTTTTGAGAACTTTTCAGTTTTCAGCCATTTCTATTATAGGCGTAAATCAAGATGAAAATTTGTCTCTTGGAACTGACAATACCGCCTAACGAAAGTGATTAAGAAATGACTAAATTTGTCATGTCAGCTTTTCCTATAGCTCTTGCAGCTGCTGAGTAATATTTTGGATGCTTTTGCTATTTACATCTGGACACTACTTTTAAAATTCATCACCTAATAATTCATACCACTCACAGAATTAGTCATAGTTCAGCTTTCTTTGACAAAATGCTTGTAGATGGTTCGAGAAAGCTATCTTTACTGAAGTTGTCTTCAACTAATCTGTTTACATCCAGGTTGTTTAAAAATATATTCTGAAAATCTCTCATGCCTCAAAAACACATTTTACCGCTGATTTGTTTTGCTTGAGATCCAATCAGTTTCTCTTATTTTGTAACATTTGGAGAGTTCCATATAGGCAAGTGCACTTTGACGCTTACTAATATTTATAAGCTATTTATAAGCTATAATTGTGCTTGAAGTCAAAGGCTATTGAAAAGAAAAAAAAAACAACAACAACAAAAAGGGGTTGAATGTCATTGCCTTGCTTTGCTTGTGCAGGGAAACAAGGATGGGTGGGAACACACCTTCTGGTAGTAGCACTCTCAAATTATGACCTTGCACCAACTCCTGCAAGCATGCAAGAAGGCAGAGGGCAGAATGGAGAGTCTTGGCTGACCCAACCAACTAATTTTTTGATGCAGCTTGCCAGACACATAAGGAGATCAGAAAAGAGAGTGAAATAACACTTTCTCTCATTCATTCATCCTCTTCCCTACAGCAAACAGGAGCAGAAAAGGAATGTGACTGAGTCACCACCAGCTCCCTAATCTACATCTAGGGCTGCACCCCTTATGCAAAACAAACTGTAAAATTATAAACTGGTTTAAAAGAAATACCTGAGCAACCATTGAAAGCAAGGCTGTGATTGTTCACTTTAAACTAATGGTTATTTTAACACATAATGGTGAATTAAAAATAGGATGGCAGCAATGTCCCTCTAAAACTCGGTTTTGTTGTTTTACCACTAAGATCAAATGCAACAGAAGGAACACCACAGATGTTTTTAAAAAATGCATGTTCTTGTACCCACACATAATTTGCTTTTTCAAACAGTAAATTAGGGGTTTTTGGCGGGCACAGTGGTTCCCTTATAAAACAAGTTTAAATAGTCACTTTTATACATTTATAAATGGATATGCTTTGGAGGGTCAAGTATGTGCTGTTGTTTCACACCACAAATGTTTTCTTTCATTTCCAATGGTTAAATGTCATGAGAGCGCTTGACCCCACTACAGAACATCATTCAGTATCTGGGGGAAACCACAAATATGGCTGTACCTGTGGCTGGCATGAGATCATTTAAAAATAAAAGATCATTTCAAAAGTGGGTTTGGTAATAGTCAGACATTTGCACCTACAAATGTTGATTAAATATGGACTGTCTTAATATATATTCCGTAGTCTTTATTCTTCTCTAATGCATTCTTTTTTTTCAAACACATAAAATACTCAGAGCTATAGCAACACTATCTTGTAGTTAGATTAAACTATGGGATACCATGGCTGGTCATTGAATATATGTAGATTTTTTTCCTCCCATTTAGACTCCTCAGAAAAAAAAGAATCATTTTGATACAAATGGGGAAGTTCTACACAAGTATTCACGTCTTTGGGAGAAATAAAGAGTAATGCCTTTAAAGAAAGACTCAAAACACAACGATGCTACGACTCTGTCAGCCAGTTTCCTTGCAAAGCACAGAGGGGCTTTTGTGTAAAGAGTGTTTCAGAACCATGTTACAAAATTATGTTGTTGCCTGAGTTCACTGCAAACAAATTTCAGACATGATGCTGGAGATTCACTAGAAATAAATGCTTTAAGATTGACAACTTCAACAAAATCTGTCCATACTAGTCCAAAAATCATGCTGTAACTGCTAGCACCAGCTGCATTTAAAAATGGTTGAACACAGTTGAAATGAAAGAAGAAGTTTGGTTTAGAAAAGGTTCAAATTCTCATCGATTACAATGGCAACAACTGTCAGCAAAACATGTTGGGTACCTGAGGGGAGGAGGAGAAGAGAGCATTGTTTTCCCAAAGCAACATGGTTCACTGCACATTACCCAGCTAATGTCGTTCAACAGTGTTATAGTTAAATCATGGAGAAATCTGTTTTTTAAACTAAGCTACCTAGCAAAGATCCTGATGATATATTTGAGGTTCAATACTGCCCATGAGAAAACAAAACACGGGAATAATGTAAAATCTACCACTAAATATTTAGTATTGGCAAAATAGAATTGTTGGGAAACATATCTGTCATCACATTCAAAAATTGGTTTAGCTTATGGGTTTGGAGAGTTCTGCAAAAATAGAAAAGAATGGCCCCTACTAGGGATATTTCCAAATTCTTTTACATGCTGTCTTTCACTAGTGACTGCAAAATGATCTAATTAATTTATTTAAACACTGAACTTTTTTTTTTTTTTAGAAATGAGCAGCCTGGAACATGTGATCAAGAAAAGAAATTTAATTTCTGATTGTTTAAAAACAAAATCACTCTTTTTTTATCTGAGCTCTTCAGTTTGGGGGAAAAAAAAGGTATAAATACTAGTGCCAAATAACTTATACTTTGGGTGTCAGTATTAGAAAACATTATTCAGGATCACAAGTCCATAAGGGAATTGGAGATAGACACATAAAATCCAGTTACCACACCACCAGTTGTTTTTGGGGGAGAAAAGTGGGAAGGGAGGGTTTGCAGATGTTAAATGCAAGCACACACATTAATAACCATTAAAATGGAAAAAGAATTGCTCACTAACATGCTAATGCCAATACTTTAAAAGAATTTTTCCCCTAGTTTTTGCCAGTGATTTCACTGTTATGCCATTGCTGTTACTATACTCCAGTGGAAAGTGATTTGTTGATATCCCCTTAGGTCATTCCAAGCTGTATGGAGCCTACAGCAATTAGCTGCTCATGTTTCTGTCAGTTTTCTGGTGCTAGACCTTCCTTTTCAGGAGGGTTTTTTTCCCCCCTCCTCTTCATTTTTACTAGATGCTTGCGGTTCTCTTGCTCTGAGCTATACAGATAACAATTAAGCTGAAATGCTCGAGATCAGTATAGTATTCTTTGTACTCTACAGTTAGCACAACAATTTCTGAAGGCATCTAACATTCTGCATGAAGACAGGCAGAGAAAATGTGGTAAAAAACATGAACTATTTATGCAAATTTTTATGATTTATCTTGGCAATTTTTTGCATATGATTTTCTCTAAATGTGAGCTCTCAGTTGCCTACATATACGGACACAACTAGCCTACGTGTGAATTTCCAAACTGTTGTTACATTCAAAATTGTTGATGCAAAATGCAAAAGGACAGAATATCGTGATCTCTTCACTCCTTTGGAATCCATATTTTAAATTCTGCATATCTATATATTTGTGTGCATCTATTATCTTTTCTCACCAAATTTAATAAAACCGGTATTTTATTATGATTTCTTAAAAATGAACAAACTTTTGGGATCCACATGTTTTAGGTGCAATAAAATGGAGGTGCAAATTTTTTAACCTAAACAATTTGGTACCTCATTTGCAGGTGTACTTTGGGATTAGATGTCTAAATGATTTCAACTTCACCTGAAAATAAATGGTTGGAATAAATTGCTCCTGCCATAAGTTGCACCCTGCAAGTTGGTGGAGTAGAACCAGGCCAGTCTGAGAAGTATCGGGACCTTAAAATATGTCAGTAAGATGCTCAAGATATTTTAATAATATTTAGAAAGCAATAATTGCATTGGATTTCTGCGGCAAGTTGAACATATATCTTTCTGAAATACACATAATAGTTATCTTACATGAAATTTATTTTCAACCATTCCATAAACAAAAAGAAGGATAATTAAAAAGCAGAGCTCTAGGAAACTTGGTGATTTCATTTTGCAAGGATTTGTACAACCACTTCTTTATTTTTGTGTTGAATTACTCAAAGTGAAGCAACAGCTAGCTGATCCAAAGTCAGAAATCGTGCCAGCCCCACCTGAAAACCAGTTTGTGGACATTTACATACATTCTAGTTACGTTTGAAGCATGTGAATTAATCTTGCTAAGGGTGAAATTAAAAGAATTCCAGCAACGGATTAGTATTACTGGTTGAAAGAGTAGTAGTGATAAAATACTTCTCAAGTACTACAGAAAATATAGAAAAGAACTGAAGGCTTAGAAACACTCACTAACAGACACAATTTGGGATTTTGCTAGTGCAAACAGGCATGCAAACAATTTTTCCAGGCCACTTTCCAAAAGCCTCTGAGAATACAGCCTTAAGTGAGTATAGTTTTTCATGAAGGATACCAAACAGACAGCCTAAGAGCTGGAAAACTTAAAGGCAGGTAGACAGTAAAAATACTATCACTAGTGAAAAAATATATATAAATGAACCAGTGATACTAAAAATTAAATGAACTGGTGATATCTCATCTCTATGTTTATCTATCTCTGTAGCATATGGCTTTTGTACTTTGCATAAATCACAATGAAGCATCAAACCCAAAAGTCAAGAGGCAAGTTTGCTATATACTTAAAAAGAATTCACAAAAATGACTTTCTGCCAACTGCTCCCATTCAAAGGCCTGAATGAACAGGCTTTATAAATATGGGGTACTCATGGAAGCCTGCATAGCCAAGTATGCCTGCAACCAGATATTTCCTATGTGAATAACTAGACAGGGAATTTTCAAAGGCTTGTAGTAAGCAGTTTCAGCAGCAAATTCTCTCAGCCCTTAGTCACATGTTCCTTAAAAGGAAATCATTAGCAATCTAAAAACTCCCTTTCTTTAGTGTTTTCCAGTGTATGCTCAGTGTACTGAGACACTCTGTAAGTGATATTAACCTATGCCTGAAACAGCAACCAACGAGTTTATACTCTCCTATAAAATACCATATACGTATACTGAAGATACATTATGTACCTAGCATATTCCCCAGCTCATACCTTCCACATCATTCAGACCCTACTTAGTAGATGAATAAAGCCACATTCTAAAACTTTTTAAAGTGGTCTTCTGAGCCAAGCACTCAGACTCAGGTTATCTGCGTGCAATTCCCAACTCCACCCAGGCTTCCTGTGAGACTCTGAGCAAGTCACTTAAGTGTCTGAGTTTCTTGCCTGTAAAAAAGGATAAATAAAACTTCCTTTCTATAACCCTTCTTTTGAGTCTTATCTAGCCAGACTTTTCAGTTCTTTAGGGAGAGGGACATCCCTTGCTTCCCAGAAGCAATCATGACTGAAGAGTCTAAGGTCATTCATACCATGACAAAACCTCCAACACATTGAACGGGATTGACTCTACTCCAATACCATTCCAATAGCCTCAGTTCAGCTCTATCAATGCCTTGCAATTAATTGTGGTCAATATCTGATATTTCAAGGGGAAAAAAAAAAATCCAGGAAAGTATGGATGGCTTTTTGCTAAGTCTTTAAACAAAAGGATTATGTGTTTTAAAAGGAATTCAATTGCTAATTTTAGCAATGAACTGAACTCTATTTCCCATATTTCCTATCCGATTGCTCAGATTTTTAAGGATATTGAAGAAAAATCTCAAACCTTTGGTTTTGTGTCTATGTCCTTTCACTGGTACCCATTTGCTACAAATAACCAGCAACACCAGAACTATACATGTTGATAAACTGTATTTTTCATCTTGTTTTTCTGGTGACATGTAGAAATCATATGAATCTCTCTCTCTCTCTCGTGGTTTATATCGTCACCAGTTATCCCTGATAAAAGCATGGTCTGATGTAACACAGCTGGGCAGAGTTTAAGCAGTGTGTATGTATGAAAGCAATAGAATGTGAGTAGATGTGCAGTTATACCACCCAGGATACCCAGGGTATCTGGTAGAAATAAACTGCTGGAATTTGGGGGTGATTGTATAAATTGGTTGTAGCTATTTTTTAAAATCAAGAAATAAATGATGTAATAAAACTATTTTAAAATGAAAGAGCATTATCAACAGATCTTTTCAGAACATCTCCACTTCATAGAGATTTCAGTTTCTTCAATATGATACTTAGATATTTGATTACACTTTTGATTTTCAAAGTGCTTTTAAACAATGAATGAATTAAATGACTGCGCAATAACCATCTTTTCTATAACCATGGCTATGAGTATGAACCTGATATTATTGCATGTGCAGAAGTGGCCTTTCTTAACAGAAAGTAAGAAATGAGAAGAGTGGAAAGAAGAAAACAAAGGAAAAAGGGCAGAATGAACTAATGGAGAGAGGAAAGATTTCTCAAAGACATCCAGCATAGACAGAGATTTGTCAAGCATGTGTATCTATTTCCACCTTTGCACTGTATCTATGTATCATGTAAATTTCTCACACTATTTTACCTAAAATTCGCCTCCTATTAATTATATAATTAGTCTGAAGAAATTCATGTTCTTGTAACCATGTAAGACTAGAACTACTCCCCAGTAAAAATTTCTGTCAGCATAAAGGAATGACCTATATAAATACTGTATTTTTATTATTCTGAACTTTCTTCATTTTTCCAGTTTTTCCCACCACTCTACTTAATATTTCTGCATGTTTTTTTGCCAGAACAAATTCAATATCTTTGATGGTATGATGTGTGTATAATCCACTTGTGATTTTTCAGTTAAAGAAGCTATCCCAAACTCAAGGGTGTTAAAACTTTTTTCTACTTCTACTCCATATTTTCACTTATACCCCTGTGCATTCGCATATGCATTTTAAATACTTCTCTAAAACACCAGTAATCCCTCTCTGAAGTACTGAATGGAAACCAAAAGATCAGACTTTTTCAGTTCATGACTTTTCTATCACTACAGGAAGGACTCTGAGATCATAATTTGACAGAAATTTCCCTTGTCTTCCAGTCTTGAATTGTTTTCCGCAGCAAAATTTATTCCAAGTAGGCAGATTTCTTTTGGAGCTGCTATCGGGTCACAGTTCACATATCAACTGATGGCAGTGAATATCTCCACTCCCTGTTTGCTACTGGAATACAAACTGTTAAAATAATGAGTGACACAAGAAGTTTCACAAGTTCAAGGGCAAATACAGCCCAATAGATTTGTGACTTCCAGGCATTTGACTTCACTGTCTACTGAGGTGAAAGCTTCAGCTGAAGCTTTTCCTGTGGTTAGGTTATATATATATAAGGACTCTGCCCATTTGGGATTCTCTCATTCAACAACAAACTGTCACACAGCAACTTTTCACGTAAAGGTAGAGGTAAGAAACCGAACCTGTCTGAAGGAGTCTGGAAAAAATGCCTCACCTCAGTCTAGCTGTCTGCCTTCACAAAGATTGTGGGAACTGAGTTTTCTTTGAAATGTCTACCTTTCTATCAAATTCAGCTGAAATCAACCAACAGGCTGAAAAGTTAGTGGCGTGCACACCTTCACGCACACAAGACAGAGTTGCATAAAGCTCATTTCCAGAGGCAATCAGGCTAACAATACAAATCCAATATCCACCTTTTCTACTAATATTGGAAAACTGACAGCTCTAGTAAGTGAAGCTTTTCTGCTGTTGTTGCTGCCTACTACAACAAGGTCTTTTCACGGTACTGACTATAATGCTACAGACAACATTTGAAACAACAAATTTCATGAGGAAAAAGATTAGAGCTCCTACAATCTTAAAGTCCATTTTATAGTGCAGCTTGCACAATGCAACACCTCGCTCCTCAAAGTGGAAGGTCTTCCTGCCCCAGTGCTCCCTCCTCAACCCCTCTCCTTTCTCCTCCCATGCTTGTTCTCTTGCCAGCTCCAGTGCCTCCTTCTCTGTGAACCTGTTATAGCTACTGATCTCTTCACTTTCTGTGGGGATGAATGGAGATTTCAGGAACTGTAGGGCTTCCTGTCATATTGAAAGATGGCTCTGATCTGTGAAGTATCAGTCCAGGAGCCACGGAAAATGTAAGACATGATAAATGAGTGAGTGCTGGGTAAAACAGTATCATACTATTTTAAGTCAGGCCTTATTTAAATATGAGGATTAAAATGTCCTGCTGTGCCTCTGTAAGACTGAACCTATGTTCACATGTTTCTTACACAGTCCTGGATTCAGACTGCATCCAAACCAAGTCTGGAGACCAAGTCAGGAGGAGACTGGGCTCTGCTCCACTCCTCTCACATCTAGCTTTGCCTTCCAAGAAAAGCCCGAGGAGCTGAGCAAGATGGAGGCCATGGTGCACACCAACGCGTTTCCCTCGGGGGGTAACACCACCACCAGGCTGTGGGGACTCTTGCAGTTTAGGCACAGAGATGGGGTATAAAACCTGAAACAGGACTGGGAAGCACATAAATTCAGCCAACAAGAGAGAGTCTAGAACTAGCGGCCCAAGAGAAAAAGCAAGTGGCTTCCTCTGAGGGTTACAACATAGCTTCTAAGCTCCTTTCATGATGTTGTGTCCTTTGAAGCATCATAAAAATTAAAACAGATAGATCCCCCAGTCATTCTTCAAATACACCACACTTTTCTCCTCTAATACTTCTGGCTAGGAAGTTTGCACAGCTTCCCTAGTAGCAAGATCATTGAATGCAGGTGAGTCGTTATGAGGAACTGGACTGATGTGGTTATACAACTAGGAAGCCTTTTAGGTTAGAAATAAGATTGATCATAAACTATCAATGAACACATGGAAAAAAAAGTACAAACTGTCAAGAGAAAATTATGGGCCAGAGACAAAAATCAATAGCGATGTACTTGACAAAGCGCCAGACTTTGTCCAGACCCAGGTTATACCTCTTTCCCAAGATACACAAAAATAGCTCAGTGTATTTTAAGGCTAATTGTTTCTAGCTGTGAATTACTGAAAAATAATTTGAAATTTATGGATTAAATGTGGAGGCTACAGATCTCTCTCAAAGCCTCTTACTTTAGTGATACCCTAATGAAATAAAAGCACTTCTGTTGCTGGTATGTTGGTCAGAACACTTGCTCCCAGGGTATGGAGCAATATGAAAAGGAATAAATGAGGAGAAAATTATTTTCAAAAAATATAATTTAAGTTCCCAATGCATCCAAATCTTAATTGTTTTAGTGGGTTCCACAAATCTAACTTAGATAGGACTATTGTCAACAAATTCATAGTATTGCCACCAGAAGTTCAGAAAGCGTTAGTTTCACAAAACTTCTTGTGCATAAAATGGAAAACATTTTAGCTGAGCCTCAGCAGTGCAAAGATAACAAAGGGAAGAACCTGAGAGCTACAGCAGGTGACAGATTAGCTGTTTCTTTAGAGTAAAATCTCACATTAAGATCTGCCTTCAAATTGTGCAGCATATTCAAAGCAAATCATTGAAACTTCAGACAAAATACTAACTGGCAAATTTGCAGAAAATATGTAGGTTAAGATGAAATATATCACCCAAAATGAAATCTTTTCCATTCTGTTTCCCCTGAGATGTGCAGACCCTCTGCAAGAAGGAAAGAAGACAGTATTTTGGTCAGTACCCAAGGCTCTGTTTCCATGCGTGCGTATCCGCAACAAGTAGTATGGTAAGCAGTGTAATTTAGGAATGCTTGTTTCCCATGCTTTTGCATGAGATGCAAACTCAGAGTTTTGCTTCTCTGCTGTCTATTAAAGCATAAGCTCAGATCAAAACTTCTCCTGAAGTTAGAACTTTTTAACATCTCTTTCCCAAGTGCATTCTTCAAGTTCTAATATGGGGAGAGATTAGACTAAAGCCTTTACTTCTAGGGCAACCTAAAAGGGTTTGTCAAGGCCACTAACTTTCACGAGACTTAAATTAATGCAATACTGTCGTGGTTTAACCCCAGCCAGCAACTAAGCACCACGCAGCCGCTCACTCACTCCCCCCCCACCCAGTGGGATGGGGGAGAAAATGGCAAAAGAAGTAAAACTCGTGGGTTGAGATAAGAACAGTTTAATAGAATATAAAAAGAAGAAACTAATAATGATAATGATAACACTAATAAAGTGAGAGCAGTAATGATAAAAGGATTGCAATATACAAATGATGCACAGTGCAATTGCTCACCACCCACTGATCGATGCCCAGTTAATCCCCAAGCGGCGATCCCCCCGCCGCTGCCCCCACTCCCCCCAGTTTATATACTGGATGTGACGTCACATGGTATGGAATACCCCGTTGGCCAGTTCGGGTCAGCTGCCCTGGCTGTGTCCTGTGCCAACTTCTTGTGCCCCTCCAGCTTTGTCACTGGCTGGACATGAGAAGCTGAAAAATCCTTAACTTTAGACTAAGCATTACTTAGCAACAACTGCAAACATCAGTGTTACCAACATTCTTCTCATACTGAACTCAAAACATAGCACTGTACCAGCTACTGGGAAGACAATTAACTCTATCCCAGCTGAAACCAGGACAAATACCTTTTAGGTTTCTTCCTATATCTCAAACATGGTTACCTAATTACCTAATGTGTCCCAAAACTATTCAGATGGAATTCTGATAGACGGACTGGCAGCACAATTATTTAAAAGTCCTTTCCTTAGGAAATCAGGGTAAAAAAGGTTTTGGTTTTGAGGGTGGGTTGGTTGGGTTTTTTTCTTTAAAACTGAATGATATGACAAACACAGGAAACAGGTAGGCTGACTCTCTGAAATTTGCATTCATTACTATCATTTTATGAAAATAAGCTGCAAAATAGTAATAAACATCCCAGAAGACAAAGGCAGCTGTTTGTAAATACAGAAAAATATCTAAGAAGTGGGAAGGAGAAGGGTAACACTGAGTCAAAGCATTCAGGTAGCGAGAATGTGAGAGAGAAATGTTGGTTATTCCTTCTTTCTTCAGTAGACTGATACGCTACTTTTACGTGATTAACATTTCATTCTGGTAACCAGACAACAATGCAGCAAAGGAATAAAAGTTCATTCTTAGCTGGAAACAGTGAGCATGGGTTCATCTTCTTTTTTTCTATTGTAAAAAAGGCTAAGTTAAGTACTGTGGAGCCATGGCTTTAATACTCTCCACAGCTCTTCACAAAAGCCTCAGTGAAATCTGGGTCCTGTCATAGCATGACAAGAAGATAATCTGTGTGGGACCTTCCTTTCTGATTAGGAGGTGCTTTCTCTTAATCAGATGGAAAGAAAGTCTCTTGGTAAGGAACCCCTCCTCTTCCAGAAAATGGAAACAAATCTTTAGAGAAAGGCTTAGTCAGAATCTGCATGGAATCCAGGTTAAACCATTTTCCCTGGGCCTTACAACACTACCAAATGCCCCTGCATATATGTAGCTCCTTAACTTCATCCAAAGCAGAGTTTTAATCCAGGCAAGATTTCAACCTGCAATATAGGCCTTTGTAGCATTAACATCTGAATGTTCCTGGAAGCTTCAGTTCATCAAGTGTTATATACTTTGTCACCTCTACGGAGAAAGGAAATAAATGGGTGACTAAGCCTTGACAGCTGTAAGTCTATTACCAGAATGAAGGCAGATGTACTGTTTCTATTCTGTGGAGTTATTCCTCATTTACACAGAGGTAAGTAGGATCCAGGTCAGGTTTGTTACTTCTATCCAATTAGAATTCCTTTATTTAGTGAAAAGAAACATAAGTTGATTTACTTAATAACGACTTTAAAAAAACCCAAACCTCTTAATAAATCCTAAGGAAACTTTGCACTCCTTCCTATTACTATTATTCCCTTCTTCAGCATGAAAAAGCAAAGCCTTGAAAGGAAAGAGTAGATAAACCAAGAGTCCTACATCCTATTCCAGTGATCCATCATCTACTCCATTCTTCTCAGAAAGAAAGAATGGATATTTTTCATTTAAAATAATACCTCTAAAATCTTTAATTCCTCATACTGCTAGAGCACTGTCTACTGAGGGATTATTTAAATAATTTAAAAGTTTGCAACTAGTTTCATTCTTAGCATTCTGCAACCTGTATTTTGTACAGTCACCATCTTCCTACATGTACAATGGAAGCTCAAAGAACAAAACCTGATTATTTGCTCTGTTAATTCTATGAGGATACCTATTTATGTTGCCTAGATTATGTAATGGATCAGAAATACTGAAATTAGAAAAAAATTATTTCCCTAATATTTTTTGAATTACAACTTTTTAAATGTAGATCTGAGAGACTATAAGCTTCACCTGAAATCTCCAAAACAATTCTGGTAATTATAATCATTATATGGGAAATATAATAATATCATATCATATCATATATTGGTTCTAAAGGTGGCTACTTGAAGTAAAAATTTAAAATAGGGTTATCATACAAAAATTACACAGCAAAGAAACCATGCAAGGAAAGACAAAAAATTCCTTAGTTTACCATCCTAGCCTTCGAAAGATTAAGTCTTGCTTCCAAAGCTAAATGTATCACTTGATGAAGAAAACAGCCAAATTTGGTTGGTTCAGTTTTGATTTGAAACTGCCTGAATATCAATCTACAACACTGTTACAAAAAAACCAGTACAAAACAAACTAAAAACCCAACACAAAAAAACCCATAAAATATGTATGAAGGATCCGATTCAAAAAAACCTATCTGTAACATTGGACAGTGAGTAATCTCACAAAGATTTCATAGGACCTGTGCCAAAGGGGTAACATCTAATATTACCTGTACAAACTCTCTATATAATGTTGGAAGCAGCACTCCATTAGATGCTCCAGTTTCAATTTTTCTGAATTTTATCCCTTTCACATTTAAAGGCTCATCTCAATCCAAAAAGCAAGCTGCTTCTACTGAGGTCATGCCATAGTTACTACTGTTGTCTCAGTTTTCACAAATGTACATGCACCGTGTCCTGAGCACAGGCTACAAGCTTTGATGCCACACGCCCAAAAGCCTTCTCCTATGCTGTGTTGAAGCCTGTTCAGCCCATGACCCCACAGAGCAATGGGAGAACACTTTTTTCCACCTGTTTGGGTTCTGATTTTAAGAGGATCAGTACGTTCTGATCGAGAAGAATCAAATGGGCTGCCTGTTTCACAAGTTTCCTGTTTGTTTCAGAATAGGAAGTAAGCCCAAAACCACGTAGTATTTCTTGACAAAGTGGTTTGCTAATGGTGACCACAACATTTTCTAACCTGTTGCACTGGAGTGGCTCATCTTTCTCTCAAGCTAACAACAGAGTCTGGCAACACTGTCCAAAGAAAATAACTGTTTTCCACACTTAAAAAAAAATTACATCACTCTGTCAAATGATTGGCCTGTTCTCCACAAAGAATGCCAACTGCCAGTAACACTGGACTGACGCAAGGCCCACATCAGAAAAGGGGGGGGAAAGTCCTACTTCTTGTATGGACTAGCATCACTAGACTACTTGAAAGGCACCATAAAGGTCTGCTGGGTCTAAACACATATTTAAATATGTAGTGAGAGCCTTATAAAAAGCATACCACACCAGACATGTAATTAAGTAAAGATTAATATGCCTTACATATGCTGAATCATTTATCTGGACCATATTAACTATCATATTTACATGAATGCAGTAAGCATTCCTACTCCTACTACTACATGTGAGACAAGGAAAGACTGAGAAAGAAGAGGAAGACATTGGAGAAGCAATTTCTCTGCACCTTTTGGAAAAAAATCTTTCCATGAGCTTAAGAGCTGATGATTTTCATTGCAGGCCCGAAATAAAATGAGCACACTTCTTATTTTATTTTTGGTCAGCGGAACCTTTAAAATGGCTATTTCACAAAGAGAAATATCACCTTTGTAATTTTAATGTATGTTTATGTAAAATGAAAGTGGCAGTTCCATGTTAATAAACCTTGTTTAGGAAAAAAAAAAAAAATCAGTTGCTGAACTATGGTGAGTAATTAGCCCCTTAGCATCCCCTTTCTCCAGCAATGCTTCCTCCTGAGCTGGCTCTTTTAAATAGCTCCAGTCCTGGCTGCCTTTGTTGAGCTTGGAAACTGTGCACATATGAGAGAAATTAAGCCCTCATTTAACAGGGACACATGCCTGTCAAGTCCAGAGGAACAAAGGCTGGTCCCTGGGGGCTACTCAGCTCCCTGAGGCTGCCACTCATTCTGTTAGCAATGCTTACCCTTTACAGATTGTGTATAAAACCCAATAAATCATTTCATCTGCTCTGGTTAATATACACATGAGCCTGGGACTTTCTTCAAAGTATTTTTTTCTTTTGCTTGCAACTCCATTCATTCATTAAGAGGTGACCTATGTTTGCTAGAGTGTAGCCAGGTTTTTACCTTTATGTAATAACATTAATGTCTGTGAAGTAAACCTGAAACATTTACTGTCAGAAATAAAGACATTTGATGCTACATCTATTTCACACAGGAAATGTTCTATTACTCTTTAATGGTCAATAATCATCAGTGTCTATTGAATAAATTACTAGTATATTCTGTTCCTCCTAAAGTTACATCTGAAATGTATGCATATTTCAACTGATACTAAAACAACAGGGTAAATAAAATGACAGATGTGTAGCCTTGCCTAGGAAGAGGGTCTTTTCTCAATTAAAACAAACCAAACAGGAAAGTAATATAATGAGGAAATCATTTTAGTTTTGTTCTTTACAAAGTGTTATCACAAAGACGCATCTATACTATCCTGGATAAAACAAAAGAAAAAAGACTGTGATGATTAATAAATAAATAAATAACTGCACAAAGTGATGACTGAAGTAAACACATGCAAGACAAAAATATTCATACACAATATAACAGCTACCTCCGAGCTCTCTATGGTGGATGGGCACAATTATCCCCAAATATAAATGCACACACAGAGCAGAGGAATATTTTACAGTGAATAAAAAAACCCCAAAATGAAATGCTGTCATTTCCACGTGAGCTCTTTTTGTTTTTAAAAAGAGGGCCTAATTCTGTACTTCTAGTATTAGACTGACAGAAGTGGAGAGAACATGAACACCAGCTGAGGAAATGGCACCCTGCACTGCATTCAATGAAGCAAAACTCCCACTAAGTTGAGCATGAGTTTTTCCCTATACTTGAGTGTAGGCTTAAGTCCATGAAGACAAGTTAGTGGTGTAGAATAAAAACAAATTAAAGTGCAGAGTTGTATCTTCTTTCCCTAAAATGGTGAAAGCAATATTTCAGTGCCTGCTATTAACAGGGAACTTTTTTGTTTTGTCCACTCCACAATTTTTAACTAACACATTGAAAGCGTGCCATTTCTCAAGCAACAATATTACGCTTCACATTTAAAACCACAAAATAAAGAGGGCTGACTGTTCTGACAGCTTTAATCCTGATGATACTGGGAGCCCCAAGTAAAAAGTAACTGGTACAGCATGGAGTTTTCCCTGCTCAGCAGGCAGAGAAAAAGCAGTTCTGGATTTGATAAGTAAAACCAGATATAGTTGATGGTTATATGCTAAAGCATTGCAATTAATGGGAAACATCAATGGTCCAATGAACTTGCACATCAGTGGGGCCTTTGAGAAGGCCTTTTCTCCCATCTTGTTAAAAACTCATCTACTGTACAACAGTCATGAATTTTTTTGTGTACAAATTGCGCGTGCTCCACTGTTATCAAAGGGGAAAAGAGGTAAGATATCAAGACTCCAGGTCCCATTTATATATTTTAAAAAACCCTACCTGTTGTTATTATTGATATTTTCACTGCAAATTTGTGTCAATGTAGCAATGAAAAGCACCTGACAGGATCATGACCTCAATATGAAGTGCTTTACAAATAAGAAGATGGGGCCCCTTGTCCTGAAAGTTCTGACAGTCAGAAGAAACTATTGTAATAGTAGTTCATCCTAGTTAAAAACAGCAACCACAGTTAAAAAACGTCCAGCCTTAGACTATAATCAAACGCTACAATTCAGTGTATATTAAAACCAAGATATTAACAAATAATTACCTTGTAAAAACAAATTCCTGTAATGAAAACATGATGCTATTATACCATGCCCCTGCAATTCTAAAAGTGACAGAAATGCAATAAAGAACCTATTTCTTAGGAATAAAAAACTGTACAATGCAATGCACATCTCTACATTGTTCAACTTAATAGGGATCTAGAGCTTCTCCTCCACCATATATACAGAAAATGCATTTCTGAATAATTAACTGAACAGAAATCAAAAAGGTAAGAGACTGGGTCTGCTATGCAGTTGTAACAGTCAGGAAGGATTCTGTAAGTATAAGTAAATTAAAAGTAAGCCATTTATCAGTAAAAATGAGTTTGTCATAAAAGTAGTTGTCATTCTGGAAAGAGTCTTGACTAAACCTAATTTGTGTGAGTAAGGATTGCATCCAAATTCAAAACCTGGGTCCAAAAGTCACAAAACAAAGGAAAGACTTTCATTTCAGCAGGACTTGGTTCATTCCTCAATACCTGTCCTGGATTTACCTGGTTAACAGAAGATCTGTTTCTAGACTAGGCCATAAGCAAGCATTACCCAGGCTGGTTTTTTCCCCTTGAGCAAAAATTATCAGAAATTCTGAACCCCTTTATCCACCTACTCTTTACAGATCAAAATGCAAAAGGTTGCCGCGAAAACAAGGGAGAATATGCAAAGGTGTTATATGCTATGTATGCCACTGACATAACACTTTAATAGGATATGCTGTAATTTCCTGCAATTAATATCTTAGCAGAGCTATAAAGGCTTTTTTCCAAAATTATACCATTGCGTTTACAACACTAAAATTAATGTTGTGTCAACCTTTCCATTATAAGCCCCCTTTTTCAGAGGTTTATAACTTGGCTGTAAAAATATATTCTGGCCTAAAATGTGGCATGCAAGATCTCCATTTAGAAGCAGCCATTTTGATTAAATAAAAAACATTATTTAACGGCTGTTTCAAGTAAGTCTTTTGAATGCCCTACAAAATGTGCAAGGGACCGCCAAGTAATCTAGGCATTCTTGAACAAGAAATTAGTTTCTCTCCACAATAAGCCACTGTTCAAAGGATGTTTCACAGCCATGGAAGTTGCTCCACATCTGTAAGGAAAATATGTGGATTTGGGAAACTACAGACTTCTTCAGTGAGGGCAGTCTCTCCACTTGCCTCTTTCTGTGTGACAATGGCTATACTTCTGGTCAGCAGCTCGACCACATGGGACACTCAAGCTAGCCGAAATGGTTTTCATTTGAGGCAGGGGAGTGTGTGAGAGGAACGAACAAAGATTTCTCTGTCTGGCTGAAGTGGATTCACTCTGGCTAAAAGCTCCATCACAGTAAATGAAGGCAAGTGATAAGCTGACAGAAAGTCATGATAGAAAAGATGATCGAGACATTAGAGAACACCCTATGAATTCTGAAACCACAGATTTCAGGCCTGTCAAATTTCATGTAAGAACAGGATCAAGTCACTTAGGAAATTTAACTTAGGTGCTTAAATTAGGAGCCTCGTTGTCTAATCAACAGAAGGTAATTCACAGCACCTGGACTGCTTTATATATGGAGCCAAAAGTCCTAATTCAGTCACCCAAATTAGACATCTAAAATTAGATGCCCCCAAATATCTATATGCTTTTTATTCTGCCTCAAAAGAGTGTTGTGAGGATAATACACTTCAGCTTATGAGACACTCAGATACGCAGTTACAGAGGAGATGAGTATCCTGAAAATACATCACCAATAAAATTCAATGAGATGGAAAAGGCAGAGCTAGAAATGTGATAGTAGAGTTCTTCATACAAATCACTTGTCAGAGCAAAAAACAAGTGCCATATCTCCTCCTCTGAGAAAAGTTTGTTTTTATATTTATACTATATAAATTGCTTTGTCAAATAAGGAATCTCGGTCTGTGCTTAGGCTATTAGGCATACATTGCACCATCAACTTGATTTTGTTACCTGTAGAAAGTACCCACACTACTCATTTATCTACCTGATCTAGATTTTAAACTAACTGTATGTTCCTCCAACGGGTTAATCTCTCATTTACAGAATAAAAATGACTAATACATTAGTTTAAAATGAAGTTCCCTAACTCAGAAGTGCCCTTCCATACTGTGGGGCGGTGATGTGCCTCAAGATGGATTTCACACTTCACCATCAACTGTGAATTTCTTTGCGTTTATTATTTGGTGTTACAACTTTAATGTTTTCTTAACATACTGTCATTTTGGGTGTGTGAATAGGATGAATTCAGCATTTCATAATGCACCATTGTATACTGTTTACATCATTTATTTTCTTTTTATTGAATGATTACAAACTTCAATTTAAAATTAATAACATTTTGTGGGAGTTACTGCATGTGAATTAAGTGTGGTGATGTCAGTGCATCCCTCTGGAATTTAAAAGATATTTCACTGTGCTATATCATGTGCCGCACAGTATATCAATTTTTATTTCCCATCCCTCAAGTATGGAATGCACACTGTGTAACTTCTTAGATTCTCAATATAGACATAATTTACCCAAGCTGTGCAAATGCCCAACTTGCTGAAGATTATATATACAAGATTTATATAAAAGACTACTTCTTTCAAACAAGCAGAAGTCTTGCATACAACACAAGCCACTATATTACCTAATTATTTGGGGAGAGGGGTTTCTAATGTAACAGACAAAAGGAAATAGGGTGTAAACTGCAGTCATAAATGAACTTTTCCTTACTTTAACAATGACTTTAAAATTGGGTAGGTAAATTCCAGGCAAGACCATTCACCTTTCCTTGAGAACTATGCTTTGACATTTTTGTGAGTGTCTGGATTAGCCAGTTGCATAAGACAGTGAATATTAGAAATATTCATTCACTTTACCTTTACATATATGCTACCAAATGTATACCAAATGTTAAACTGCATCCGGTTTGCTCATTTAGTGGTTTGTACATACTACTACTTTCTTTATGTGAAATCGTAACTCCTGAATGCATTCAGAGAGCAATGCACTTACTTCTTCCTTGCTGTCATGACATTAAATATGTTTAAAATAAGCTTTTATGCTCAAATTGATTCAGTAATACACTTGCATTCTGGAGCATTCTCACAATTACAACTAAAAAACATTTCAATTCTTTAGGTCAGGATTCAGTCCATCTGGTAAATTTAAGATTTTACTGTGAGATTTCAAAAAGTACTTTACAATTTATTTGCTAAATGCTTTTGGCCTTTTTATGTGGGGCTGCACTTCATCATTTTCCCCTGAATACCTGCTTCTGCAGACAGAAATTTTGACCTCTGATATCATCACATTCCAGTCTTGGCTGTATATCTGAATATCTCCATAAATCAAGTAATTTCAATACTAACATTTATTAACTATTTTCTTTATTCACTATCTCCTGATGAGTGTGTCAAATAGTGTGTTGTTTGGGTTTGGTTTTTTTTTACATAAAAGTAATGCAAATCCTGATTGTTTTCCCTCTCGGCCATCCCATGGTTGTCAATCACAAAAATAATCACTGAAAAAGTAACTAATTATAAGTGAAAGGCCAATATCTTAGGAAGTTTCTGTCAGTCCTGGGATATGTTTCAATGTAACGCTGATGTAAGACCTGAAAAAGAGCTGGTATGCCCAAAAGGTTGCCCGTTTTTTCCAACTACATCTATTTGTCTAATAATACAAATTACATCCCCTAAAACCCCTGCTTCATTTATATCTTTGATATTCCAACCACAATACTAATACTCTAAGTCCTTCCTCATATGAGGTGCCCAGTTCTGCAAAGCCTACTTACTTGAGTAACACTTAGATGTACAAGTCATCAAATACCGGCTATGTAAGTTTTACTCAAGCAAATAAGACTTCACAGGATCAGCCCTGTTGGTAGGCTGCCAGTTGGCTCAATTTCTGCTCCCAGTTATCCATTTTAGTTTGTGCACATGCCACTTAGGAAGGAAACCGGTCTTCTGTGCTGGAGCAAACAGTGTGTTATTATTGCATTATTCCAAACATTGCAATATTGCAAAGATTACATGACACAGGCTGACAGAGGGGGTAATGCAGACCTGTACAACCAGAGGAGGAGCACCAAAGAGGTTCAGAGGGGCATGATCTCTGCCAAACTCTTTGGGAGCTAGACCAGGGTGCCTGCATCAGCAAGCACTGAGGCTGCCACAGCATGTCACTCCACACTAGGTTGGAAGGGGCAGACCACCAGCTGAGAGTGACCCCTGGGCAGTGGTACAGGTGGGCAACAAATATTTGCTTGATCCTCTGCTGTTATTCAGGAGCTGGTTATAATCTGCCCCTAAATTAACAGGGCTCAAATCTGAGGCCCTTCTGTAAGCAAAAGCTGTAGAACGAGTGTTTGGGCTCAATAGAATCAATGAGATTTTAGCCCCTGTCTTTGACGGAGGCACGGCTAAGAACAAGTCCTTAAGCCACTGGCGAGACTGCAACACAGCACACCCAGAGCAAACGAAGCAGCAGTACTTGAACTGGGGAGTATGGATGCCTGTGCCTTCCTGTCCAATTTTAAAACACACGTGGGAGAGGGAAAGTGGGAGGGCAGCTACTATCATTTTCTGCACCAACATGAGCCTGAGAAACAATGACATTTACTTTGGTTTAACTAATTTCTACACATCAGATCATGTTCGGCACCCGTATGCCAAAGTCCTATTCTTCAAGTCTGTTGAAATACCACTTTCCGAAACATGTGTGCTAACATTTGGCCAACACCACCACAAGATCATTTTATTAAATTGTAGCTCATTTCATAGACTGCTGCTCATGTTGCTAACATATGCTATTCTACCATTTACTGCTCTATAATTAGAGAAGTCATATGAAAGAGATACACGAGGCTTAATTTTTGCATTAAATACAATTTGTTTAGACTCGGGTAGGAGAAATAAAGCTATTTAAAAGAAAAAAAAACATATAGTGAATTAGAAAACTGCAAGACAGCTAATTTAACTCTTAGAAGGTCACAGTAAAAATTTTTAAAAACCCACCTCCCCACCTCAAGACTGCATACAGTTTTAAGGATTGTGTTAAGAGTCAAATCCAGAACTACTTTCTGCTTTTCCAGGATAAATCTTGTTTCCAGAGTCTGAGGGCCTCAGGGGCAGAGCAGCTAGCACGATCTTTGCACATGGGGGACCAAGGTGCAAGACCAGAAATTTACGAGTGGCACAGGAGGTGTGACCCTTTACCAGTGTGTCTTTTTGCTTAGGCCACCATAATGTTGTCATGCCAAAGCGTTTTTAGTATTGAAGAGGCTGAATAAAGCATAGGGACCATCACCGGGATATTTATTAAAGCATGGGCTGCTCCGAGAAGGTAAGGATCCCGCATCCTTTCTCTTTCCACACAGCCAACAGAAAATTCCAAGCCAGCCAGCCACAAAGATGGCTTTTGTTGGAAAAAGTTGGCCTGTAATAGACCTTTTGCTTGGGTAATTATCAAACAAGGACGTTAGAACTCATTAATAAATCACTATGTAAGAATAAATAAAATACAAAACATTTGACTTTGATGTTTAACATATTTGCCTTTCCACCATTGGATCAGTTTCCATGTTCACTAAGCAAGTTATGAGCTGGGCAGAAGCTGTGATGCCATGCCTATGGCAGAGCCCCGTGAATTTGAATCAATGATTTAGCAGCCAGCTACAAGTTACAGGCACATAACAGCATTTCTCTCTTCCATGTGCACACAACTGCATTGCAGAAGGGAGTTAGACACAGATTTTTTTAATACTGAACTCTTTGGGGGGAAAAAAAAAAAGAAAGAAGAAAAGATACCAATGACAGCTGGGAATCAATTCATAAGCAAACTGGAATTTAAGGGCAATGTATCTTTTCTACGGTAAATTAATAAACTGCAGCTATAGTTTATTAAGCCACCACAATAATTTACATTTTCTACTGCCATAAACTTGACTGTCTATAAATTACAGTAGTTTTACCTATTCTTTAATCCAGAAACATCATTATTAAAATGTTTGATGCAGGCTACAGTGCATCTATCATTACTTGTAAAAGTTAATTAGATTAGATAAAAGAAATAATTAGATTTGCATTTTTATCCTGGTTTTAAACATCCAAAGAAGATCACAACAGTCTGCCTGTGGGCAATTAAAAACAGCATACAGCAGTGAAATATAAAGGCAAAAAAGGTCTGTTTTTCCTGGCTAATTCGTGATTGAAGATACAATTACAAAATATTTTAAGGGTTTGCTGAAGCTGGGGGCTATTCCTAGACTTCTAAGCTTTGTTTGTAACTCTCGCTCTCTTTCAAGAGAGTATCTGATCTGTGTACCCTGCCAATAGAAGTATCAAATTGCTTTCAATGGCTTTACTTGGTCCTATTCAGAGCTTGCTGGAAGGGGATCAGTTTCATAATCAATAACAAAAAAAAAAAAGAAAAGAAAAAAAGGTGGGGGAGAATATTCCCTAGTGCCGGAACAGTAGCATTGTAATTGCTTTTTGCTTGTCAATGCTAAACACAGTTTACAAAGAGAGACAACCTCAGAGAGCGTAACTGAACTGACAATAACTAGATTCCAGCTTGTGCATTTTCAGCAAGCTCATTGCAAGGAGCTTTAACCTGTCTCCAAAAGGCAATAAACTAAAGGTTCAGCTCTTAAAATTGGAGGTCAGTTACATACTTAATGATGAAGCATATCTTTAAATCTATTTCTACTATTATTATCCTAGCAAAAAATTAATTAACCAGGTCAGGGAGGCTATGAAGGCTAATGTGGAATGTAATTATTCCTGATCTTTAGACATGTGCTTCACATAAAGAGATAGTCCTTATTCAGCTCACCAGGTACCTGAATTGTCAGTAGTTAATCATGGATAAGAAGAGAGACTCATTGGTTCAGCCTCTTAAGTTTGAAGTATGATTCAAATGATTCATATTCAAGGACATTTTAAATAGTTGTAATTTTTACGTTACTATTCTTTTGTTTGTTTACTATCACAGTAATCATGTTCACTCTTTTTGATCGAAACAGAAAATGCAAGAACATTAATATGAAACTACAACAGCATGAACATATAGATTAAAACTAGAAAAAAATTACTATTAGGAATAATTTCTAGTGGCTGAATTAAAACAGAATACTTATGAGAGCAGAGGAAGCCAGTTTTTCCACGCAATGGAAATCATACTGATTCAAAGAGAAAACGAAATGCTCTGGAATGGCACTGAGCACAGTGCAGAGGAATAAGGTGAAAGGAAGTGGACAAAAGCAGTTTGGATCAGCTGTCACTTTCATACGCATCGCAAGCTTTTGAGGAAAAGCTCAACAATCAGTGTCTCTTTTAAAGATTTCAGCCACAATTTAGGACTTGCCCTAAGGAAGCCAGCCCACCAGAGGAAGGAAGCCTCAAACTTCCATCCCTTAAATCCACACACCACCCTCCCCCACCCAGAGGGAAATCCTGGAGCAACATGCTCCAAGCATCTGTAGGATCCAACCCCCTTCCTCAGCTGGACATGGTGGGTTCAGAAGCAGTCCCCAAGCCTCATTCTGAAGGGACTGAATTCTGGCAATGAGGCACCGATTTCACTGGGATTTCAGGGCCTCAAGCAGTTCTCAAGGTTGGAACTGTTCTAGAGATGCAAGCCTTCCCTTCTTCCAATGTAGTCTTATCTTCATGATGTACCACCATATTCGTCCTTTAAACAGCTTTTTCCTTTATGCCTAGAGGTTTTGGCTTTCACAGCACAGGCTAAGAGATATCCTTGAAATACTCTCATTTTGTCCCTTCTACTTTAAGAGTTAATACTTTTTATTAAACTAAAAAGAAAGTTATTTAAAAAATCTGAAGCAACCTGGAGACTGATCTGTGAGCTATTACTTGCCCTACAGTATTTTCTCAACTTTTTTTCCACTAAAAGCAATGATTTCTCTGCACAGCTTTGCAGAGAGAAGAACTTAATTTGGCATACTAGATTTCCTCCCATCTTTACGGATTCCTCTGTAGAGAAGTGTTTATGAACATCATGACCATTTGAGCTGAAAAGAAATAATACACTGCATTTATTTGACATTTTTCATTTAAGATTCTCAAAACATTATATTTGAATTGAGGAACAGGAAACAATTTGCCAAATTTCAGATAATCAGAGACAGAACTGAGAACAACTCCAGATTCCCACTCCCTTTAGCAACAGACAAAACTGCTTTCCCCAACATGCACACCCTGAGAGTAACATTAGCCACCCTTAGAAAACATGAGACGATTATGCAGAACATTTAATGACCTCAGTACTCTTGAAATACCTATGTTGTTTTCATATGCTAAGCCTAGCTAATGTCCTCTTTGCTCATAGATTGTTGACAAAGTTTTAGATGTGTAACAAGTCTGGAGTAAGGTGCTCCAGTAAATGGTCTTAAAAAGAAAACAAAAAACCCCAACTAAATGAAATAAGGTGTTAAAATTATTAAATAAACAAATAATATATAACACAATGTAAATAATAAATACCAAATAATGAAAAATCTTAGTAAATTAACCCAGTAGGTGGCCAGGGAAAGATGTGTTTTATTCAATATGGATTATTTCCACTTTTATATGTGGTTGACAGAAATCTTGTAAGCCCCATCTAAAGTCATTTCTAATTGTTTAAATGGTTAAATAAACAGGATGCACTTATTCACAGAAATCATTGTTTAAGAATTAACACTGTACCTCAGAAGATGACAGTGGTACACTGTGTGTCTTGCGATGAAAACACTGCATCAGCAATGACCCACTCCTGCCTCCTGGAGAACATACTGTACTTATTTCAAGTAGCTGTGCCATGAATAGGCCCCATGCCCAGATGGAACTGGCACCTCCGCTACTTATATTTTGTAATGTCTTCAAAAACAGAGTGTCAGGGAAGAGTACTATTGTTTTCCCTTGCATACAAAGTACAGATAAGAATCCACCACACCATTTTATGGAAGTATTCGCTGTTTCCTAGAAAGGGTTGCTCAAGAATGTCTTTAAACAAATGCACCTTCTTAATAAAATCAAGCAAATTATTAGGGACACAGTTCCAAATTCTACCAAGCCCAAAACCTAGAGAATGTAAACATTTATTAGAAAATTGTTTTTTCCCCTCAAGCCACAGAGAGCGTGATTCACCTCATCTCACTTCAGATCTGTACACTATAGGCATTGGCATTTGTATCCTTTATAGTTAATGGAGAGAAACAGCCATTTTAGAGAACAATTAATTTGACATATTTTAAATGTCTGCTTTAGGACAAGATGAATTGCATCCTAAAACCATTCACTCTGCTTGTCTCTGTTTGCTATAAAAACAATCTGGATTATTAATTGAGACAGAGTCTACACTGCAGTTATCTACTTTGGATACGATGAATTCCACCCAGAGTCACCAGTGTGACTTCAGTATCAGTACTGAGGTCTCCTGAGCATCCTGAGATGCTGGGAGGGGACCCGGGAGAACCAGCACAGCACTGCATCTCTCACCTGCCTCCTGGTTTACTCCATCCCACCTATAGCCCTTAAGGAGCTACAGGTCTCAACAAACTGCACCACTCATGATCAATTCAACAGCAACAAACCTATTACGAACTGCAGAGGCAACATAGCAATTAACTTCTCCCCCAAGCAACTCCTGTCTAGCAAACTGTCACAGAATTAAGAAAGAACAAATAAACAAAGCACCATCACTTGGCTCACAAGCAAATTGACTATGTAAGCTGGTGTTTAGCCTAGGAAACAATCTCCTAACAAACTTTTTTTCAGTAACCTCCTTGTAAGATCAATGTATGTTTGAGATGGCATCTGCCCAACATGCTTAGTGCTTCATACTGGAGTCTACAATGTTCCCTGGACAGTGAGATGCCCACTACCAATCTAGCTAACAAGCTGGGAGAGGAAACAGTCCTCACTGCCTCAAATACACTGATTAGATTAATGTAAATATAAATAAAGAGGACAAACTACTGAGGAACTATGGAATAAGAGTAGCTTATATTGGGAAGAATTTTGAAACAAATATAGGGAAGGATCACCATGAAATAATTTAGCTCACACGAACAGAACAATCATTAAAACACTTCTTTGCATATACATCTAGGAAAGGATGGGAAAGAAAACTTGTGGAGGGTTCAGCACTATGTAAGAGGAAAGTTGGGAGTGAACAAGGAAATGAACCTGCAACCTATTCTAAGACTGCATTTCCCCAGAGTCAGTGGAACGGTAAAGCTACTGGAAAGTATTGAGTGAACTGAAACATAAAGTACCTTTGAACTTTTTACTACAGAGCAGGATAATTCCCAGTAAAACATATCCACGTTCTCCAAACAGGAACAAAAATTACCTGGGCATGATTCCTCTATCTGTGTCCTAATTTTTAAAGGAATTTAAAAATTAGAAATTTCTTATGCAAATAACTGTCCTGTTTAGCAGACTCAGCTATGTTTCAGTCTTAGCTTTTATGCCAAGTAAAGATTTTTTTGTATGATTCTTTGTTTTTGGAAGCCAGACTTGCAAATAACACCTTGAGAAGATGGATGTATTTTTTCCTTTCACTATTGTTACACCTCTTCCATCCTTTATGTACACCTAACATGAACAAGCAGTCTTCCAATAGGCAATGACGATAAAGGTTCTTTAAAATTCAATTTTGTCTCTCATCCCAGGTATCAACACATTTATATATGTTAATTAACCTCCTTAAAGTGTAACTGAAACTGCATTACAATATTTGCAAAAGCATTTACAAGCATTCCTTTGGGATGAAGGAAGGAAAAACTTCAGTTTTGGCATCTAGTAACATGGCAATCAGCTGATTAAGGAAAAAACCTGCTAGTCCAAGCTTATAAGAAATGATTGGCAGCACAATCACCTATCAGACCAAACTGAAATATTTAAATCAAAGAACAGGCCCATGGAAATGCTTTCAAACAAAGTGGGAAGCAGAGAAGGTAATACAGTCACGTCAACAATGCCTCTACCTCCATGTCACTCCCTACCCACGTATATTTGCACAAAATTAAACCAGGTTCTGAGTACCAGTACAGATAATTGAACACCTCCATAACACTCCCAGATTCACGAAGTTACAGTTACTCCAAAGGTACAAGGGACACATATAACTGTGGGATTTAGTGCTGTCTCAATGGCTACTATCCTATTCTATAGCTGTTTGCTTTAGTTAATAACATGGAAAACATTCTTCTAACCTTCTTATAAAGCCAATTTTGCCTTTGTAGAATAAGGAATTCTATAAACAATGATCGAGACTCTGCTTTTACTTCACACAATACAAGTCAAACTGCAGATTTTAGAATTAAATGACAAGATTTAAGAAATAGTTCATAACTTTCAGAAGAAAACTCTGCTTATTAAAGAAAAGCTCTTTCCATCAAAAAAATGTTTGACAATAATTTTCTAAGACACAAAGACCCTCCATAAAGAGCATCTTTAGTGAGGCTTGTTAGTAAAGCATGTGGCTGCTTTATTTTAGATCCTTCCCTCTCCATAAATGGAATTTAAGTATAATCAGAAGAGAGCAATAAAACACACTGACCTGAATTTGCTGCTGCAGTAGATTGATTTTGTGCTGCTGTTGCAGAAGTTGCTGCTGTTGTCTTGCAATCTATTAGAAATAAAATTTCCATTAAATTAAAACAGTAATATTGAAACTTCAATATTATTGAGTGAAAAACATCTTATTGGTTATTCTTTACTATATTTTTATTAAGCATCATTTATTTTTTTAAAAAATGAAGGATATTGTAGAGGTATCTGTATATGTGATGTAAACATTTTGAATTTAAATGCAACATAAATTCTAGTTAGCCAGTACAAATATGTATTTTAAGCACTTAGGCCTCAACTCTGCAAAGCATAGAAACATGAGTTTAGCTGTGTGCATGTGAATAATCTCATCACTATTCAGCAAAGCATTTAAGCCTGTGGTGATCTTTGACTATGATGCATTACTGTTAGCTACAATGGGAATGAAACACATGCTTAAAATTAAGTGCTTTGCTGAATGGGGATGGGATTACTCAGGTGCTTAAGGTTAAAAACACATTTTCCTGCTTTGCTGAACTGGAGCCTTAGCTAGTATTTATAGATGTTTCACTATTCAGCACAAGCTCCTAGGGCAAGCTTCTCTAACTTCATTCACAATGAGCAGCACATTACTTCTCTTGTAAATCTCGAAGTCTTCCTTGGAACTACACAAGGAAGTAGGGTCTCATTCTGTGTAAAAGCAGTACCTGATGCTCAGTAACTCATCCTCAACCCAACCCGGTGAAACATGTAGGTATTCTTACCCTCATTTGGTAGATTCAGTAAGGGATCTGGAGGGTAAAGGTTCACTCTAGCCCTTCTCTAACATAGATGGAGAGAAGCAAGTGTTCAGGGCAGGGAACACTAAGCGACTAATGAGAGAGAATCTGCCGCAGACAACCCCTGCACCTTGATTCCCACGAACCATCCAAAATCAGCATGCAAGAGCAGGAGGGAAATAGGATCCTGCCCTCAGACCACAGAGCTGCTCCCTGCAATGGCTAACATGGACTGCAGCTATGGGGGAGAAGCTGCAGGCAGCTGGGGGAACAACTGGCCTTCTGCTTTAGAAGGGTAACTATGCAGCAGGCTGAAACAAGGACAAGATTTGTGTTTCCTGGAAACCCTGACCTCAGCACTTCCGCTACCTTCATTTCTTAAGTATAATTTCCCCTCCTATAAATATTTATCTAGAGCAGAGGAACCACATAAAACAGCAAGAAGTTGGTGACAAAGGTAGTTTGGTCACTCAAACCTACTGTTTCGGTTTGGGCAAAAAAACCTCCTGGTCTCCTTCCCCACCATCTTCTGAGCACGCTTACTCCGTTATAAACAGAGAAAGCTAAGTAAAATGTTTTTATGATAAAAAATTACAGAAATGTAGCAAGGTTGATTTGGAAATAAACAATCACATAGTTTTAGTGCAAACTGTTCAGATTAACTCATAAGGAATCTGCAGTTATATATTAACAGTTTGTAGTGGTGCACACACAGAGATCAAGTCTGTCAGTTCCTTAACCTCTCACTTTGTCACCTGGAAATAACTGTAATTTTTTTCACTACTACAGTTAAAATTCACTTTTGTATGGGAGACCAACACAAAATTCATACATATTTTAAGTCTTGCATATGATCTCAAAGAGGCAAATTGAGGTCTACATAATTCTGGGGCTGGATTGAGGCAAAGTGCCACACAGAAAAGGAATCAAGCAACTATCATAGCCCACTACACTGATGCTTGTAACAGGGACCAAACTCCCTTGATGAGCCTGATGTTCAAATATGTATGGACAAATCTCCCAGTAAAGTCAACAAAAATATGGTGAATGAAGACTGAAGACACAGGCTCTAGTCCACTAGTGAAAAGGTAGTGCAAACAGAGCTAGCAGCCTGTGTGCCCAGGTAACCGAGGGGCAGCTCCTAGGACCTCAGGCCATCTGTTGTCAGATCACTGGTCAGCACTAGTGTCTGTGCTTGGAAAAGCAACTCTCATGGTAACAGTGCTACAGAGAATGTTTAAAAACCTGTATGAGTGCTTGAGTTACTGTTTTTAATAAGTAACACACCAATTGTACTATTCCATCTTAGAAGTGTAGTGCTTGTCACTAAAGACAAGCTCTGTCAGGTTTACGTCCACATTGTCCCTGCTGCTAAAATCTCAGTGAAGGTAATAAAAAGCGAATCAAGATATTCAGCTTCAGAAAGGAATTCTTTGTAATTTCACATTGAAATCAGACACCGCATGGAGCTGCATCATGGGTCATTCCTTCCGAGTGCCGTATCTTTTTTGACAGATACACAGTATCTTATGTCCAGAATTGTTTGGAGCTGCTAGTGACCTGGCTGCTACTTAACAGGGTAAGCTATAGCCAAGGCAAGGATGAGATCTTTGTTTCCATGTGCAAAAGCATTGATCTGCCGGAGTTCAGACTGCTTGTGAACAGCTTTGTGTACCTGTATGTACAATATAGTACCATTTGAATAGGCGTTGCCTGATGAAAACCAGAAATATACCATGAAGCATCTAATATCAATAGTTCCTCTTAGATGGAACAGTACTGTGATAGAAAATACATCCAATACCCTGCAATGCAATTACCATAGCATAGTCTTGATGTATAGGCTTGACATAGTAAAGTAGGGTACACGAGCACCATGTGGCTCAAATTCTGAATTTTATTTGCCTATTGGTTGAGCTACATGCTCGCTTCATTGAGCATGACAACCTAGTTTTAAGTGTCATTTAATTTTCATTTTGAAATATAATTACAAAGTGTTCACTGTAAGATATCACTCGTCTGCAAATGTGTCAAGATTAATTTGTGCTAGCTTATTCACAAGTGTCAATAGTTAATTACTGTGTCATCTCTGGATGGCTAAATGACATTCTAACTTCTGATTTTTTACAGTGTTCCTTTATGTTATTTTCCATTAGGGGATGAGTCCATATTCCTACATGTGGGCAAATACTCAAGCACATAAAATACCAGACGTCACAACTCATTAAAATCAACAGAGCATATATTGCTGTATATATCCTATAAAATACGTTTAACTGAAAAGATAATTCTAGTAGTAATGTCAGATTCCTAAAAACCACACATTAATTTGGATCTGACTGATCTAATGCCTAGGGCACTAGTGTATGGGATCACTGTTGTTACACTTTTGTACAATGAGAAAAGGACAGCTTTTTGGAAAACTGTGTCTTTAAAAAAAAAAAACAAACACACACACCCCCCCCCCCCCAAGAACAAACAAGTCAAACCTTACTTGTAGAAGAAATTTGAAGGCTTGGGGATGCTTAAGGTTGGGGGGTTTTTTCCCAATTATTTCCTCGTCAAAAAGAGAGAGTTAAAAAATGGTTATAATCTGGCTTATTTGTAACTTCCAAAATTGCATCTCAGTGCAAGAAACAAGAACCGTGAAATCTATCAAATGCCATTTATCCTAGGAAAGAAATTATTTGAATGTCCACACCGACTTTTTTTCTCAGGGTCTTATAATGTTTCCTCTTTCTGGAAAAAGATGTAATTTCTGAAGATATTTAAGCTCTTTAGCAAAAAAAGATGAAATGAAACACCAAGCAGAACAGTGTTTATGATAAGCATTCTGCATGAAGCATTGTCACAGGTTTCTTTCTTGGAGCCTCACCTGTTCTTGCTGTTGGCGAGCAAGGTCCATTTGCTGCCGTTGTTTTTCAATTTGTGAGGCTGCCAGCTTTTTCTGTTCATCATGGGCAGCCAGGAGCTGCTCCCGTAAGCTGATCAGCTGGGTGATCATAGTAGAGAGCTGTCGCTCTTTTTCTGCCAGGCTTTCTGGTGTACCTAAATGTGCAGGAAAGATTTACTGTAAATATGAGATGGACAATAGTTACCAAGCAATATTAAAAAAAAAAAAAATGGCTGAATCACCAACATGCTTATTTCAAGTGGCAGCTTGAATATATATTTTACTAACAAATCCCAGAAGAATCTAGCACATAGCTTTGCTATGCTCTAAGCAGTGGAGGATATAACAAAAATTGGAGCAGAAAAGATAGAGTATTTCTTTTTTTCTGACAGGAGTAATTAACGATGCACTATGTACAAATCCCTATATCTTTTCCATCTAAATCTGCCTAGTGTGATAAATACATTCACAGTTTACTAGACATAATTTTCCTTCACATTATATATTTTGTTGTTTTTTTCCACAAGTATGTAAAAATGCTAAAAAAAATTAAAAGATGCTGTTCAGTGGAAGAAGCAGTTTAATAGTTTATTGATCATTTCTCTAAAATACCCATATATCTGGTAGGTCATTTGGGTAAATACAAGCTTTGGTCATGGAATGCATATTAAGAATGAGCTCTACTTGTCCCTAAGAGAAATGGCTAACCTGAGAAAATGGCTTAAAAATTTTCATTTAACTTTCAAAGTTTACTCTACAGAGAGCACTTAATTAATATGAAACTACGGTACATTTATTCTTTGCACTAATGATGCTTAATGGTCTGTTTATGGGTAAATTGCATGGGTCTCCTAAGTAGAGAGTACAGGGTCCTTTTGCAAATCAATCCACAAATATCCCATCTTACATACGAACATATTACTCTGTCACAAACAGCAATGTCAGCTCCCATATTTGAGCCATACACTGCATTTCTTTGTGTGAGTATCTCAGACCCACAGCTCTAGAAGAGGTAATATAGTTACAGTAAGGTAGCAGTTCAGGAATATTGGAAGAGCATCTGAAAGAGGCTTACAGTTGGAAGTGGGATAAATGAAGCAATTTCCTGTTGAACAGGAGAACTGAGAGTCAGAGAAGAAGCAAACCAAACCAAGAACTAGTCAGGTCTGTAATCTGCCACAATGATATGAGAAGTGGCACAAAAGAGAGTATTCACATACTTCCTTTCCTCCATTCACAATAGAGGACTGTGATAAAGAAGTCACAGGGCTTTTGAAGAGGAAGAAAATGTGTGAGGAACAGGACCTGGGAGGAAATGGAGAAACTGTCACCAAAATTATGACTCCACCTTCTTCCCAGGAGTAAGATGGATATCTTCTAGGGAAGAGAAGAGAGAGGTTGACAGGTTTCATAAGGAGAGGGAAGACAAAACAGACTGCTGCCAAGCAGGTGACAAACCCATGATGCTCTACTACTTACATCATGCTATGACGGGACCAATATTATTCTTAAACAGAATTTCATTTGCAAAAGCAGCATACAAGAAAACCTCTGTCTATAATTGCTTTCTATGTTAAAAGAAACTGCATGGCTCAAGTCATTCACTCGAAACAAAGCAAACTCCCAGAAACAAAGGGTACCTTTTTTTCTGTACATTTCTTAATTGCATTTAATAACATAAAGTACTGAAAATATTCGATTTCTTAGCCACTATTAACTATCTTAGTTTTAAAACAATCTGCAACAAAGTTATGATTCAGTACCCTGTAATGCCAAATCTTAATTCAGTATACACGTGACACAGGCCTCCGGATAAGGAAAAATTAGTAACTTCTGTTGTAGTAGAGGTTTTAGAAATGGTTAGCAATTTTCTTAGTCACAAGAAGTAAGATGGATGCATGAAGTCAAAGCTGAAGGACACTCTACCATTCAGACCAACTCATTGCAAAACCTTAGGGTGATACGTGTGACTGAAGCAATAAGAGTTCTGTGCAAAAAGCTGTTTCAAAACAACAACAACAACAAAAGATTTTTGGAAGTAAGCTTAGGCAGGTATGTGGCCAGGAAAATGTCTGCACTGAGGGTACTGCCTTGCCAGGATCCATTAGCTTGTACTGAGCTCCACACTGTTGACATCAGTTCAACTGTCTGCAACTTCAGTATAGACGTACCTTAACACTCTTAAACTGTATTATTCAGTCTTGAAGTTTTTGCACCATGGATCAAAGGTTATTTAGGTGCTTTTGAATATGTTATTGTATACTGAAATTCATTTTCACAGATAAAAGACTGTTCTGCCAAAGAAAAACTCCCTTGCCCGTCATGACTAGAAGAGATCAACCACTCCACCTATTTTAGAAAGCCAATGGGAAGCAACATGCTGCCTCAAATGATGCTTATTGCCATCCACTGCCACCTGGGAAACCACAGCTTGAGACTTTCACATCTGTCAAGCAGCTTTGGCATCGTAATGCAGGCCCCTGATCTTACAGTCATAAAATATTTTACACACCCAAAGCAGATATTAGTCTCCTGCTCCATTTCCATGTTCTTCTGTATACTTTGTACTTGCTTCATAGTATAAGTAGAAAGCTACCACAAAGAGTGTCTGCTAAGGCTAGAAAATTTGATTGTTTGGTTGCGACTATTTAGAAGCATTTGATATAGTGGCAGCAAATTTATAAGGTCATTTCTTTTTTTCTGAATTTTATACAATAGCAGGCAGAAGTAACTGTTCTTATTCAGGAATTCATAGTAATTGTTTTTCTTTCCTTTTTCCCCCCAGAGAAACACATCTGAAATGAATGACCCCATTTAAAGTACTCTACTCTTTAATTTGTACTGTGCTGTGTAATCCAACAACAGAATAGCACTGATGACCACAAAATGTACACTGTGCTCCTGGAAAATAACGAGACCTCCATGAAGCTGCAAGACACCTAACCGAACACTGCTCAAGACAAGAAAAAGCATAAGATGCAGAATGTCATTGTAGGAACAGTGTGGGGGGGAGGTATAATTTAATTTTAGAGTGGAAAATCCCAACCATTATTTTACAGTTTAAATACCAATAAAAAACAACTTGCTCAGAATGCAGACCAGATTGAGCTGATCTGGCTGGGCCAAGAGAGGTCATCAGTAGCTGTGTGCCATCATCATCTGTTTTGCATCCACTTACTGCAGCAAGCAATGAGATTCCTAAACTCATTACCAGTAAATAAACTTCTGCTGCTGACTAAAAATATCTATAAATAAAATAAAAGTATAGCTCTCTGTAAAATGTATTTGCCATAAAAACAGATAAAACAAAAAGCTTAGTAAAAAATACACAGTAAATATGCCAGCTTCCATAAAATATTATATATCACAGCTCTCTCTCTGTTCTAATCCTATTCTCTTACTCCAAAGACAGCAGTGCATTTTTTTTTCCATGGGGTCTTCCTTATCCCCAAAACACATCTGTCTTGAGTTTCTCTCAGATTTGTCAGGTGGATCAGTGCTCCCCAGGGCCTGCTCCATCTGAAGTATTTTAATTTGACTAAACACCTGATTTATTTTATCTCTCCGATGAGAAAGGCAGTTTGTCTTAATAGAGTCTGTCAGCCTACAGTCCCATTCACAGCAATTTACAGGCAGCCAGGGATGCTGGAAAAGAAGAGTGCTGTGATTCTGTATTTTATCCTCCTCCAGAAAGCACCTAAAAGCAGCTATTCACTGCTACTGCATGTGGCATTTTAGAACTGAATTAGCTTTTTATTCAAGTAACTACACTTGTTGTGAATAGCTTATCTGTAAAATTGCTACATTCACTACTGATTTTATTAACCTCTGGCTCTATCACAAAATGGTCTTCAGTTAGGAAAGACCTTTAAAATTGACACATTTTTCTTAGGGGCCTTTATTTCAGTGACTTCAGATATACTGAATTTGATCCATTGACTCCCTTTACCAGCAGTATTTAAAATTTTGAGTGTTGGCGGGAAGTCAATAGTGTTTACGGACTTCTTTTAAAAATGGAAATACAACAGTCTCATCAAAAGTTCAGAAAAAAATAGTTGTTATTATTTTTTATAGTCCTTTGGTTATATATTCTTGCCTTTGTGAAATATACAAGCTGAAAAATAATTTTGTTGTAGCGGTATTTTAATTTTTCCTTGTGTGCTTATTTTTTTACCCTTTATTTTTTTATGGGTTTGAGCACAAATTGAAATAAAATGGTCAGATTGAACAGAAGTAAGTCATCAAAGAGAACTTTTGAGAAATTCTGGTCATAGGTCAATCTAACCAGGAGTGAGAAAATAAAAAGTAGCTATAAATCTGCTGAAGAAGAGAGAAGAGTTCAACTTGTAGTTTAAAATTACATTTAGAAAGAATTCTGCTTGTGGCAAGACCCTACCTTTTAAAACTGATCACAATACTACATGATTTCTTATACACAAATAGAAAGATCATTGTATATCTTATAATGCATTTCATAAAAATCATAAACATCATCTTGCATTTTATCTGCCTAGATTTCTTTAAGCATTGCAAAAAAAAATTAAAAATCTAGTATCCTGTAAGAATAGATACCTAATATAACTATAGTTCCTATATCAACCTCTGGTTTACCACCTTACAACACTTCTACTACCTCTTACTACATATTTGGTCTATATACAGATGTAGCTGCACGTCAGCAAACACAGGAGGCTTTTCAATGTTAAATTTGGAACTGTCCTTGTGGCAAGTTGTCATGAGATAGAGGCAGAGTAATAACTGCTGGTAAGGGAAAAAAACCAAGCAGGAATAGCAAAAAATAGACTTCTAGACTTACATAGTATAATTTAAACTAATCTCTTTGACACTCAGCAAAAGAAAACAAGATAAAACCACATACTCTATCAAGTGAATAGAAGACAAAATACTGGAGTCACAAACAAGCTAAAAATTTATAGGTGTGATCCAAAGCTTGCCAAAGTAGGATTCTTAGCTGTGACATGAAATTATTGTGGGTCATTGAATGTGCTTGCCTTAGTTTCCCAACATGTACACAAAATAGAACACTACCAATCAGAGGTTTTTATGCCTGGTTAGTTAATGCTTCTGAAGTGCTTTAAGATCTTTGCATGGAATCTCTACACAGCTGCAAAGTATTATTGGTTCTCTTGAATTCTGTGATTAGTGTAAAGCATGACAAATATCATCTTTGTTTATGCAGTGCATCTAAACTAACTTTTGCCCCATATACTTACAGGAAATACAAATTAATAAATCACAAATTATCACTCCTGTTACATTTTTAGGATAAACACATAGTGTGACTTTTATGAAATCAAGAGACAGTAAGGCAAGAAAGAAGAGTGGGCTTTGCCAGAAACTAAGAAGGGATTTAAATCACAAAACTGCAGTTCCAAAGTATCATCAACCAAAGCAATTCAACCAACAATCAAAAATGATTTTGAATCAAGTTAAGCAATTTCAGCTTTAAAAAAAAAAAAAAGCCTTTATGAATCAATTCCTCTGTTAGTGGGTTGGGTTTTTTTTATGGACATTGTTTGAAAAGAAAGCAAAAACACAATGCTAGACATAAAAGAAAGTGTATTTGATCTTAGGTGCCCAGAGATAACCTGGTTAAACCATTCTGTCTAACACGGCAGTCTGCAGCACACATCAGATAGGCTGTGATGTCTCTACTTCACAGGCTCTGTCCAGCATTTAGCATTTAGTCTTTTTTGATTGGGTCATCTTTTAAATGCCACAAAATAGGGCAGCAAAAGTCAACAAAAAATAAACAGGGAAAACAGAAGAAAGTAACAATCTAATGGAAGGGCTTCAGAGATAAAAGTCACTTTGTGAGGGCTGCCTAAGGAGCCCCCTTGCCATTGCAATAGCATCTAATTTGAGTTCTAACTCCAAAAGCAGTTTAAAAAGCTTTCTACTCTAAAGGGCCCCAAGTGCATCATAAAGATAAAGCATTTCAGTAGAAAACAGCCACAAAGACCTCTATTATCTTATCAGTCTTTGGTTACAACAGCTGAACCAATATGACTAAGTTCTGAATGACTTTTTTTTCCCCTTCTTTTTATAACACTAGAACACTGGAATTTCTTTATTTCATGATCAGTTAGCAATTGTTGATGTTCCCATATGCTACTGTCCACTCCTTAGTCAATAAAAAGTTTTATGAATGCTTCCATTGTGCTTTGTAGCATCCCAGTGCAGAAGGCAGCACAGCAAACATGTCCAGCGTGCAAACCACACCAAATAGCTTCTCTTGTGAAGGTGTGAGATCCCCCCACTCCCTTATGTCTCAATATGAATCTGTGTTTTAAGCTTTGAGCAAGGAAAAATTAATACTCTATGTCCATAAACAGTAACGGGAATTAATATTAGGAACTACTGAAAACATTCTGTAGAGCAAAATCTGTTTGTCAGATTTAGAAAAACAAAAAATGGCTTAAGTTAGCTCTGCTTATGAAAAGGATGAAAATGCTTTACCGACAACATGCAGGATTCATCCTAGTTTCACATATACTAAACCTCAGGTGCTTAAGCAATTTCTTAGGTGGGAGTGATCTGAAACCAATATGATTTGCAGAACAGGAGTTTTAATACAATCCTAAACTTACCATAGGCCAGACTGTCTTTCCTAGACCAGCCATAACATCGCAGGTAGCAGAGTGAAAATGGAATTACCTCAGCAAGCTCACAATAACCCTTCATTTTCCCACATCAGCATGCCCACAGGCAGGTGAGGGAGTGGGCAGGGGCCCACGGCTGCAGGGCTAGCTGCACCTCCGTCACCACAGCCACCTCTCCGGCTCTCTGCAAACTGAGCTGCTGGCACGTCTCACAGCAAACATCAGGGTCCTGCACCCACCCCTGTGTAGTTTGGATCACACCAAGGCTTTCATCCAGTCCACACGTCCGTTTTGCCTAACCGGGGCAGACAGGAGACATGCAGAAGAGCGATGCACATCCAGGTCTCTCCCTGACATTGAGCTGGGATAGAGACAGGAGTCCCTGGGCCTAAGTGCCCTCCCAGGTCCTCACTTTATCATTGCACCTCTGAGTGTTCAGGGTAACTGTACCCTGTTTGACCATTTATAGTGTCACATTCTGTTGGTTTTTTTCCCTTCTCAAAAGAATGTGAAGGATTTATCTCTTCTTCAGACTTCACAAATCACAGAACGGTTTATTTTGCATTACGAACAAGTCAGTCACAAGAATGTATATAGTTATCCAGCTGAATATTTCCCCCAAAGATGTGCCATCCCCTGATGGCAACTGAGGCAGGCTTACCTGCCTTAGCGTTTCCCAGCAAATGCTTGTACCTTAGCTTTGCTCCTGCAAATAACCACCTCTTCTGAGTCAATGTTTCTTTCGTGGCCTTTAACATTTTTTTGATCTCACGCGTTTGCTGGACTTTTTGTTCTTGCATTGTTTCTTAGCAATTCTCAAGTGTTTCCTGAGGAATACCTTACATTCAGAGGTTTTCTTCCTTGACTGCTTTTCACAACAGTTCTAATCAAAGTAAACCAATACATTCAAAAGAAAAATACTGCAGTGACTGGAACAACATAAACTGTTCACAGGTTACCACCAAACAACTCCAAAACTGTCCAAGTAATCAGCTAGGCAAAGGGTTGGATTGAGTAGTGCCTGGTCAGCTCATGGAGCAGCACAATGATACGTTTCCCCATTTTTAGGGATGTGGTGAATCCACAATTGACTCCTAAAATGTAATCCGCGTCAGGAATGTAGGAAAGAATGTGATGTTAGCCAGAGCTTCAACCTCCCCCTCCTCCAAACTGGCGCCCAGCAAAAAGCAGAATTCCAATGAGTCTCTTGGACTCCTTACTTTCTTTCACAGACGCGAAAAGAAGAACTCTGTCTGACATAAGCCTTGGAGGACTTTAACTATGTTTAGAGATTTAGTTACTATCTCATATATACAATTCTACTTTAGAATTGTTTGCTATTAAATAAAAAAAACAAACCACACTTTAGCCAGTTTCTTAGAATTAGTCTCAAATTCCAGAAGAACTTGCCACCTTACATTCTAAATAATACTAGGAGTACATATCAAGTGTTAATTCAAGTACATATTAAGTGTTAATTCATGCATGTGCATGTGGAAGAAAGAAGATGACAATTTTTTGAATAAATTATTTGTAGGGTTTTTCAGCAGCAAGTAGAGATTTGGTTATGAATGCTTTAGTGCTTTCAGTGAGTTTAGAAATGCTTCATATATACTCAATACAAGCTGTTCAGACTTTGTGTGGAAAAAATGTGATAATACTGGATATAAACAGTGAAATATGTATTATACATTGCAACTAAAAACTCACAGCTAACCTGTTCTTGCTGAATTAGAATATAATTCAGATTAGAATAGAATAATAATTAATAATAATTAGAATTAGAATATAATAGCAGAGGCCACAGGCTTTGAGTAATCTGTACAGTGATACAAACACTAAAATATGATGTAAAGAGAAAAGAAAAATGAGTAGTTTTATTTTGTTAACGGAGAAGACTGTAGCCGAGGGCATAGCACACCAAAATAAAATGAACATAGGGGTGTTATAAAGAGAGCAAAATTTGTATTATTAATATTATTATTGACTCTAATGCTCAATTCCAATGCTTTTAAAGTAAAAAAATTTACAAACAAGAGAGGAGGAAAGATAGTCCATCCATTTAAGGTACTCACTCAGGACTTGAAAGAGCTGAAAAAATATCCTGACCTTCAGCTTCAATATTTCTCATTTAAATACAGATGACAGTACTTCCCTAGATCATGGAGGGGGGAGAGGAGGAGGATGTTATTCTGAGGACAGGAACAGTAAAGATTCCAAACTGTATTTGTGGGCCATATAACAGAAGGAAATAGTATATTAAAAAAATAAAAAATCCAAAGGATAAAGGAAGTGAAAAGAAAAAAAAAAGAAAATGTAACCAACATGTAATTATATAACAGTTCATCTTCTGTAGAAAAACCATACTGAGATGCCAGAAACTGTGATAGAAATACTTAAATGTTACAGTAGGAATAAACTTTTAGGATCAGAAACTTCTCTGTGCAAACATCCCCACACAGATCATGTTTACCAGGTTTTCTTCGTGGAAGTTAGTATTTTAAGTTAAAATGGCACAAGATTGGTTCACCTTTCCCTATCACAGAACACACATTAAGCACAAAAAACAATAGCAGGCCAAAGTTACGTCTTCCTCAAGGAGATAAGAAAGTCATAAAAAGGGTTTGAAAGTTAAATCCCATAACTTTTCTCGCTTGCAAGGGGTGTACAACTAACTCCAACCCAGTAGTCCTATAGTGCTTTGAGTTCTCACATAGCAAAACAGGGGAAGTCTCCTAGGGAAATGGAGATATCCAAAGTTTTTCCTTCTGAAGATGGGACACAAGTACTAAATATCAGAAAAATCAAGTCCCTCAATAACAGTGATGTTCACAGTGCTTGTAGCTTCTTCATTACACTGGAATTAACAACTCAGGTGGTCTAATTCTCTCTTCACATTATTTACATGTACATGTAGAACCAGAAACTTCAGTAGAAATATCCTTTATTTACAATGGTATGAGAACTGATCCCCATGTTCCCATAAATAGTAAGTGAAGCTAGTTGTTCACCTTCCCTATTATTTCATCACTGAACCTCACTCAAAACACATGGATTCTTTCGTCAGCTTTGGCTGAATTTTGTAATTATCAGAGGACCAATAGCAGACATGTCAAACAGAAGTCCAAAAAACTCATCACTAAACATTACGGAATAACATTGTTTTTAATGACATTCTATCTCTCAGTTTCTACAAAACTCTCTATATTACATATGTAGAAATGTTAGTAAAGAAGCCTATACATATATGTATTCTATAGCACCATACGAGGTTTAGATCCGAGACTGGTTTGTCCTGGCAGCATCATTTGATGTACAAAATTGTACAGAGTATTAGAAATTTAAAATGTACTTTCTTATTAAATTTGTAACTCTCTCCATGAGCTGCTTATAGCTTTATGTGAAACTATAGATGTGAAGCTGAGAATGAGGTGCTTACACAGAGAAATACTGCCCCACCTTTCACACCAGCTTCAGAGGGATTCCAACACAACGGCATTTTGTCCTAAACATTATTTTGCTTTCTGGATAATTCTTTCAATTTTTTTTTTCTCTTCTGACTCATAAAATTTACTGAGTGGAGTTCTGCTGCACTAGTAGTGTCACTATATCTTAATTTAGTTAAGTAATGTTTTAGAAGTTTGAAATCAATAGAAAACCCCTACCCTTCATTTCCAGAAAAGAAGAAAAATATTTTAGTTCTAGATGAATATTTGCACCTGTGCCTTGACGCGGAGGAACGATGGTCTGACATAAATGCTAAGCCACCTCTAATATTCATATAAAACATTGCAGTAAAAGGTGTAAGAAGGTACTTTTTTGTAACTTCCTCTTTTAGATGTGAAATGATATTTTGTTTTTCTTATATACAATCATAGGTAGTGTCTTCTTTGGAATTACAATGTTGAGAGTCACAATTGATGACAGTCTGGAATAAGTAGGAACTTATCAACCAACAGGAAAAGATTAGGAGTCTGCTGAAGAAAAAAATGTAAATGGAGAATTCAGGACTGATTTTGAAATTGCTCCATTTCATTGATTGTTCTTTCATAACAGTGTACAGCTGGATAAAAAACATTCTGTTTCCATATTCAATTTTAACTTTAACAAGTGATTTCTGGGTACTGTGATACTCTTCTAAATGAATCTTATTTTTTAATTATGTAAACATGATACAATTCCAAGTGATCTATACATTTTTTCATTCTTTCTGAACTAGTATTTCTTCCTGTTGTGGTGCAAATGCAAAAAAGCACTTGTTTGGAAGGAAGAGCTCTCCAGTTAAAACTTGTATCTTCAATCACAAGGATTAACTGAATATCTGTTCTATCTAATCTTATTCTGGAAAGGGAATTGTATATGTACATGCATAAAAATGACTGGAAGGAAGCTGAGTTTAGAGGAAGTTAGTTTAATATCTCACTTGATGAGTATAGCTCATATGAATTAGATGACATTAATTACCCTATATGACAGGACTCATAGTTACCTGTGATTTCTTTAGCTGATATTTGTCTTTCATGAAGAAAGTTCATGATGTAAAAGAAGCTTTTGCTTGTTTGTTCAGTCTTCTCACATTGTCTAAACCATGGATTAATAATGAAAGATGAAAAAGAATCACGTTTTAAGTTCTCCATTTTAAACAGCAAGCTACAGAAAAGGAGGTTTTTAATATTTTTTTTTCTGCTTTTTGTCACAGTATTTGCAGAAATAACATGATTCTTCTCTTTAAATAGTGAGGAATACTTTGCACTGTAATGTCTATAAATACATACATACATGGGGTGATGGTAAGAAAAGGTGACAGCTTTTATGTGTACTCCTGCAGTTGGACATGTGCAAATCAGGTGAACAATATATCAACACTGTATCTTCCTGTGGGGCTAATCTAGTTTTAAGGAGGACGATGTGGTGCCTTATATTGAACCTGAGCATCTGTGTAGTAGGAAGGTCTATGAGAATAAGGACAGGAATGAATACTTTTCTCTATGGGTACAAGAAGGGAAGAGATCCATTTCATAGGTGCCACTGCAGCTTTTGTATAAAAAGGCTAATCAATTTACATATTAGGATTCAATTATTTGAGTTCATTTGCCTTAAAGCTAACACTGAGGATCCCACTCCAAAACATTCTAGGAATCTTGCCTCTCTTCCTATACTCAAAATTGTAACCCAAATGCATTTCTTCTACTGCATCCAGAATGCACAATATACACAGGAGAGGAGATGTGCCCCTGTGAAATGTACTCTGACTTATGATGTCTTGCAGTTACTTTTTATATCTTGTTAAATAAGTTACTTCCATGAGTTTTTAGTTAGTAGTTATTAGCTACACCACTCAGAAATGTCTAAATATAAATATGAGGAGTATTAGTACTGCAAGATTTATATACTTTAAATATAAATTTTAATTTTGATCTTAATTACATGTTCATCTTTCATGTCTTACAAATACAAACAAGTATATCAATGAAAAACTTATATTTGCCTCTGAAGATTTTTATTGCCTCTGGTGATAAGTAATGAAGAAGCAAAGTTTATTGCAAAACAAGGACATTAGCATAGCCTGTCTCTCATGGAAGCTGTAAAGAAGAAACTTCCTACTTCATCTAAGAAGAGACAATTTAGTCAAAAGCCTTTGATATGTATGGAAAAGCAACAACATTTTATACATTTAGAATGTGCCCACAGAAGTCAGTTGAAGGATTTACACTTATTTCAGTGGGCTTTGAAACAGGTCCATTGATATGTTCATTAATAATGGCATTAGGTGGTCAAAATTGGCAGCTTCAGGCTTGTAAATCTGAATATTATTTTAAATTTCTTTCATAATCAAACAGTTACAAATTGAAAGTGCTACTTATCTGCTACACACAACCTAGCAATCTGTAAAACCAATTCAGCAGAGCATATTAATGCTACAAATATGAATTATCTTATGTCTTTTGAAATAACCACAACCTCACTGTATGGGTATGAGAAACAAAAACCAAACAAGTAAAGTAAACTATGCTTGTTGTTCCCTCAAGGTTTATTTTATAATTAATTAATTTATTAAAAAGAACACATTCTAGAACAAATTAGAATTCTATGACCACCTTGTTGTGCTCCTATGAAATATGCTACAAAATTATCGGCCAAGTTTTCTAACTGCAGAAAAACCTCCTAAATCACATTAAACAGAGCACAAAGGAGGTGGCCTACATTTGCAGACCAAAGTTCCACACATATTCTAAGAGTGTTCTGGTATAATTATACTCTAACCACAAGCATGAGTATGTTTAGCCAGATGTTTCTTAGAAGCGACTAAAAGTGCAGTTGGAAATTTTCTTAATTCAATTTATTTGTATATCTAGTTGATCGCAAACCAAAACATTTAACGCAGCCCTTCACTACAGAATCTTTGGTAATGAAATTCTTCTCAGTCCTAAACCAGAGACTGGGATCATGTTATTTTGTTGTGCTTATATCCATATTCTACCACTCAAACAGGATCACTCAGAATGAAAACATAAACACTGCCTAGTCAAGAGACTTAATATAATATAATATAATATAATATAATATAATATAATAATCAAAGGCCTGAACTTAGGCACAACTTTATGCACAGTCTAAGGATGATTCAGAATAAATCTTGAAGCACTGGGAGCCTGTAGGAAACACACCAAGAGGTTTTGAATTCCATTATAACATCATTCTAATTGAATGTATTATAAATAGACCTGGGATATAGTTAAGAAATTGGGATCCCCTAATTGTTCCTTTCTCCTTAAGATAATAAAACATTGTCCAAGTTGCATTTTCATTACTTTATTTCTATGGCAACCGCAATTTCATCATTATTTTTCCTTCATAACAAGACACTAAAACTAAAAACAAATTAAGAAGAAGCAGGAGCAGGGAAAACAGATTTCTACTGAGACTTCTCTCAACTGGTTTTGAAAGTTAATCATCTTCCCTTTTAGTGTCCTATTAAAAAAATTAGTTATGTCTGGAACAACATACCTATGGCAACTCGATGCAATGTTTCTGACGTGTTTCTCAGAAGTTACATCAGAGTAACTGTGATGCTGAGATACTGCCAACTAAGATGAAGGCTAATTGTGACTGCAAAATAATTTTGCACTTAAGCAATGTATTTTATGGTTATTTCCTCTCTAGAAATTTTAAATATACATAAAAATTTCAATCTGTCCGCATCTGTAAAGATCTCGGGTATTTTTCGAAGGGGTTTCTTAGATTTAGGTGCCTCTGGGCCAGATTTTTAAAAGGGATTTAGGACTCTTACTATTGCAGATAGATCTGTGGCCATGTTTTAAAAAATACATTAAGCATCTAACACCCATTGCCTCAGATGACATCTTACAGTATTTTAAAAAATGAGATAGATGTGTCTGAACCACATAACATCACCTTAAAAGTTTTCAATTTTCATCTGAGGTGGTTCTTCACACAGTGGACACTAGAGCCATGGAATATCTTCTTAAAAGATCCCATGGGCTCAAAGTTTTGAATAGGCTTAAGGGGAGACTGGACAAGTATTTGGAAGGGGGAAGAGAGATCCAGTTGACTGATACAAAATAAACAAACCACATCAGGGTCAGGAAATCCCTGGAACTGAAAACAGTCAGAGGCTGGGATAGTGTTGGTGTGAAAGTATATGCTTTCCCTGTTCTTCCTTGCTCCTGTGTGTCCATTTATGATTACTGCTGGAGTCAAATGGATGTTTGGCTGTTTTTTCCTCTTTATACCAAAGATGTCCTTTCCATTTTTTCTCTGAGTTCTTGTGTATCAACTTTAGCCGTTCAGATACAGTATTTGATGATTTTTTATTAAGATTTGTTTTCCCTGTATGGGAATTCATACCTATGGGTCAACCAACTGCCTTTCCTTAACGTAAAAGTAGTTTCACTTACTTTTCTGATGTGCAACACCAGCTAGCAGACATGAGAACCTGGATCTGTGTGAAGGTGTATATACAGAGGCTTAGGGCTAACATGTTTCAGTCAAATACTTAAGTTGCTCACTGTGAGTTTCATACAGGTAGTAACCTCAGCACAAAAACAGGTTTTCAACTGCACCCTTAGAGCTAACTGCTAACACATAACCATCAATACATTATGTTATCATCATAATTTCAAGGTATCAAAATAAACACAGTCATAAATGGAAATACTGTTGAAGAACTAACTGCTGAAGGACATGAGGTATTTAGATATCCCTTTCTAGAACTCAGTAGCACTTTGGTAACTTCAGGGTAGCAAGGAATGCATTCACTTACAAATTCTCAAATTCCTGCTTGGAGCTCTTCCACTATCGGCTTGATATGTAACAGCAATGATGAGATTTTTCTGCTTTTGTGCACCTCAAATGTTCTGCATTTAGGGGACCTCAGCAGCTTGCAGTAAAGCTAAGCTTGCAGTAAGCTTTCACTTATATCATGGACTCAACATATACAGACAAAATTCCATTTAAGACGACCAGCTTGCATAAGAGGATAAACGAATACTAATCTGACATGTAAAGACAATACAGAAAATGCATTTATAATGCAACACTCACACACAGTCATTCACATTTATTTCCCTATGCAAAAAAAGAAAGATTTTTACTAACTCAAGTACTCAGTATTGCTTTAGGTATTAATTCAGTGTATATACTTTTAAGAGGAGTGACTTTCTCAGTTACTTAACCAACTGCACAACTCTACACCTGCTATGACATAGCTAACACTGACCAAAAAAAAGCACTACCATAAAAGCCTGAATAGGTATGCATGGCAAAAGCATTACCTAGTTTACCAACTAACCTTCTAATTCTCACAGTATCATTTAACCTTTTTCTATCTTCTAGCTGTCAGTCAAAAACATTAAACAAGTATCATATATCTTGAGTTCATGAACCACAGAAAATGAACTTTTTCAGAACTCCAATGAAAAATGGCATGTTAGTTTTGCTTAAAAAAAAAAATACACACCTCTCAGAGGTTGTTAAGGACCATCACAGAAACTGAGTCTATAAATGTTACCATTTTGGAAAGTAGTTGGGGTCTCAGCCTAGGCATTGGTGATGCCAGCTGGGCTGTCTATAGGATCTGACTTTGATCAATAAAGAGCAGTGTTCTCCTTTTACAGATCATGCTGCAAGTGTTGGAGTGGGCCTATTGCAAGGAACACTTTTCTCCTTTGTGAAGACTACTTCATTAAAACAAGTTAAACAACGTTCATTTTCATTATATAAATCTTCCATTTTCCCTCACTTCCAAACTTGAACTTTATATTAATTTCTGTGTGTTTAATGCATTCAAACATTTTACACAAGCATAGCTGTCCTAATGTAAATTTCTTATAGCAGATTCAGCTGACGTGCAATTAACACCTATATTTTGTCACGGGTGATTTGCTGCTTACCACCATAGCCCTTTTCAGTAGCTGTAACTATAATTCAGAAGACTGTTTTTCTCAGTGTTTGTTAGCACAATACACATGGAACGGAAGAGGCAAAGTGAGAGAAGAGACTCACTGATCTCTGACGTTAACTAACCTTTAGCTATGTGTGGAGACTGACTATGGTTTTCCCAGGTCAGCAGAGGGAGAATTCTCACTACGGCCTGCTCACAGCCAGTTCTTAGTGCCAAGTGTTCATATTTGTCTGATGGGGGGAAAGGTTATCTGAGAATATGCAGAGAGACCCAAAGTGCCTTTGTCAATCACTGTTATCTTGAAAAGGGGCAGAATATAACCTGATAGGCTAAAGTATTTCTTTTTAGAAAAATCCTTACATTTCAGAGGAAGTGGGCATCCCATCTCTAGCTGAAGGCTGAGAAACCCAAAATTACACTATGGAACCCTTGGGAGGTGAAGAAAACAACAACAAAATAGAGAAGTGGGTTAATTAATCTACGAATACATCCTGAAGTAGAAACCCTCTATTCACTACAGCCCCTAAAAGAAAATCGACAGTCATTCTGTGACTTGCAGAATCTCAACAATACGTAGGCAAACGGATCCTGGCACCAGAGCAAAGCAGCAAAGGTAAAAAGAAGTTCTTTCAGTTACAAGTTAAAAGGAACTCTGTGATTCTTAGTGAATCTGAAAAAAACAAACCACAGAACAGTTATGCCCATTTGATTTTCTTTACCTTCCTTAGTAAACCTCTGTTTGTATTCCTTTGATGTTACCAGTCAAAACTTGAAGTCTCTGTAAGCTTTCCCACATTTAGAAAAACTTAAGTTGTACAAATCTACATAAAATGTCTGTACACACTACACCGACTTTTGAAATCCTGCAACTTGAGTACACCACCTGCATTTTAACAGTAGATTTTGTTTTAGTATCTGTAATAAGACTGTATTCCAGCTCCCAGAGAGAACTATAATTGTCTAGTAAACAGTTACATCAATGATCAAATCCCATAACTAAATTTCAAAGTCTGGTGAACTTTGTCTATAAATAATTTTCTGATCTTAGGGGTTAGAACTGTGATCTTATTTCAAAAGAGCACATTAGGGGCATATATCAATCTACAGTATTTCCAAGTCAAAACAAATGCAAAAGATGTATCTTAACATATAGTAGTATGTTTTAAAATGTCGGAAATGTCAACCACTTACATACTTTCATATTATCCCTAATTAATACAAATTGCATTTAATTTCACATTTAGTAAAACATATTGCTGCCCAAAATAAGGACTATAATTTTTATCAGCAGTTATTATTACTGATGTATCAACACAATTATTTAAATCCGATGTATATAGAGGCAGGATCCATGCAAGCATTTACAGTTTTTGTGCCCTCTGTGCTTCTTCCCTAATTTTTGTGGCTTGGAGCTCCTCCAGATGCTGTCTCTGACTTTGTGGTTTTGTATTTGAGATCCCATCTCCTGATTCACAGCGTTCCTTGATTGACAAACAGATTCAGATATGAACACAAACAGTTACCTGTATATAATCTACGTCTGACAGCTGCACTGCTAAGTTTTCCATTTGTGGTGAACCTACTGTTTCAGATTTTACCCCTTTCTTGGGTCTCTGAGTCACTGTGTTTACTGAGCCATTCAATAACTGGTGACATATGTGATCTCCACACTGCAAGCTGCCCTTCACATTCAGAGGATTTTCCTGTTTTCCTTCCCCCTTCATAAACTGAATTATTTAAAAAACAACACAGGGTTTTGTATTTCTAAACTGATGTGCCTCCTAATTGAATGCAGAACACTTTCAAACTATTTTCCATTAGAGGCCCACTTTTTTCTGATTTTAATGCACGGTATAATACCTTCATTGGTAGATAAAAATTGTTTGACTAGAAGTAAAACCTATTATTATATGCTTTTTTAGTGGTTTTGTCTTGTATAATGTAGGATGAATTATGTAAAACATACCAAACAGGTTACTCTACAAGCTGCTACTTGCATGCTGCAAACAATCACAGTTTCACTGATAGACTGGGACTTAGCATCTTAAAATTCCTGGGGAAATCAAGAGCATTTTAAGTATTGGGTTTGATTATTTAATCAGACAACTTGCATTTTGCCCTGGCTAATTTGGAAGGCTGATAATATTTTACTCATAAAATAATTGTGCACCTGTTGTGATGGAAACCTATTCAAACAAATCTTAATAGACATGAGGAGTCAATCCCAACATGAGTGTGTTAGCCTCTCATTACTGCTATCTATGGGGCAACAAATTTTAAACAGCTATTGAACGGGTCTCAGCTTAATATTGTATAACTCTTAAAGATCATTTATGACAACTAAACTTTGTTAATTCATATCAATACAGACCAAGGTAAGTATTAGGATATGTGGGTCAAACTAACAGTAATTTAAAGAAAAAAGGGTAGGAAAAAATATGTATATAATAACAGGATTTCAGTGTGAGAGCTAATGACAGAACCATTTCTGATCAAGCTGCCTGGATATAAATCAGAGGGTAATACCTATGATGAAGTCATGAATCAGGGCAGGCTATGTCCTTAATAGATTTCTATTTCTGTTTCCTCTGTTCAGACAAATTTCCTATGGAAACTTTTTCAATATAGCTCTCTCGATTTGCTTTAAAATTTGTATTTTCATATTAGTTGATAAGACTTCATCTTTTTAGCATTTTTGAAAATTTTTTCTATTGGCAAATCATGGAAGAACCCAAAAAATTTGGAGGGAGTGGAAAAGAGAGAAATTATTTACTTTAATCCAGAATAAGTATTTGGGGGAGAGACAGAGGGGAGACAGGGAATTGAGAACAATTCACTCACCAAGTAAGGGGGCTGTATCATGAATGACCTCATTGGAGCAAGGGGATCCTGATTAGCCTGAAATCACTTTAATGCTGGCAGGAGGAGGTGAAAACAAGGAAAATGAGCCCAGTTTGCCTAGATCTGCCCTTTGGCAGAAAACTGTCAGATATCATTGGTCAGATCTGAAGTGACGTGACACAGTTAGACAAATCAAGACCTCTTAAAAAAAATACAGATAGTTAACCTCTTCCAAAGGGTCAACTTGTTTAGAGAGGACAAGGACAACCCTTCTTGTATTTCTTCTTCTATCCCTCACTGAGCTTAAGCTTTTGAGGCAGTGCCTGTGTCAGGTTGCACATTATACTCTTGCTATTCTCAGTTGCATGTGAGTTTCCCAAATGTGCTCGTACTTTATTTCTTCTGAGTACTAATCCTATGTCCCTTAAGTTTTACAGATGACATTTCTGAGCCACCGCTGGGTCCACAGTTTGTAAAGTTCACAGTAAGGTATTTTTACATATCTCTTAAGAAAAGAAATCTGATATCTTTGATACCCTCAGGATGCTCTCATTACCACACAACACCCACACATCAAGACCCCACTTCAAGACAGACTCCCCATTCAGAAAGGGAGTTTAAAACCAACTGAAGCGAAAAGGATTGCCACAAAGGTTGTCATTAATCAGTGCCAAAATTTGATGTTGCTCAGAACAGGCGTATTTTGTGCAAAAGGTTTCTTTCCAAATTAACTGCAGAGAAGGGTGATGAGAGTGACCAAAGTGCAGAACAGCTTTCAATATAAGGAATAAATAAATACATTTTTACTTTTCAACCTGGAGAAGAGACAACTGAATGTCGTGTAACAGAGAAGATGAACAGGGAACCATTCCCTGTCCATTACAATGCAAGATCTAGGGGACACCTACAAGGTACTAGGTTCAAATATACAGCATATTGTTAACTGCTGAACTTACCCCCACAGACTCCCCAGCTGTCTATTAAAGGGTTCAAAAGCGATTGGATATGTTCATAGATGATAATTCTATCAAGGGCCATTAAACCTGAATGTACCACCTCTGAGTCAAGAAGCCCATTAATCATATTTGGGGGAAATTGGAAAAGTATATTGAGGAAATATTACTGTATGTTTGCCCTTTCCTTACACCCTTCCCCAGGTTGCTCAGTATCCATAAAGACAGAACACTACAGGATAGTATGTTCTTTATATCTGACACTTAAAGATTTCCTTAATATGAAACTCTTGTAAGAAAAGACTCATAAAATACATCTACAGGTTTCCACAGAATACGAATCGATCAGAAAATCTCAGTTCTTTCAGTACTGTGCCTATATGCATCTTTCTAGATAAATGCTTACATTCATTAATTTGTTAGAATTTGACTTTATATGTCTACAACAACAAAAAGCCAAAAGCACTGAAGCATGATGAAACGTGTTTTACCAGTGCAAACTCCTCCATATGCACTTGCTTTTTCATAGGAAGTTGTATATTTGTCTCCAGTAGGAGTTTTATTTTGCTAAAGGTAAGCAACGTCATTGGCAACTAAGCTGGGACTTGAGTCAAAAGGAAATTTGCCGCTGACATTCAGTGTCAGAAGAGAAGGCCTTAAGTTCCAAGTAGTGATAGGCTTCTTCAACATAGAAGCCTTTTGATTAGTTAAAGACTGTATTTATTAAAGAAAACAATTACTGATATAATGAAAACTAAATATATATAAAATACCAAAACAACCTACCAACAGAAAACAATGGCGAGTTTTCAAAGAAAAAGTGAAAACCTACTTGTAATTTTTAGTTTATATTCAACCTTTTTTCTGCTAAAAAATTAAATGGCATTTGAAAATAAAGACATTTTAATACCATACATTTTCTTGTCACTATTTGTACAAATAAAGAATGGATCAAATTCCAGAAGGCAGTCTTTTCTGCTGTGCCAAATAAATGTATTGCTGTTTCAAGTTCCTTATTATTAGAATCATAGAATGAATCACAGAATGATTTGGGTTGGAAGGGACCTTAAAGATCATCTAGTTCCAACCCCCTTGCCATGGGCAGGGACATCTTCCACTAGAGCAGGTTGCTCAAAGCCCCATCCAACCTGGCCTTGAACACTGCCAGGGATGGGGCATCCACAACCTCTCTGGGCAACCTGTGCCAGTGCCTCACCACCCTCATCATTAGCATCATTATCTTACTCCTTTTTCTCATGATCAGTTGATACTATTTCTTAATACACTCTTTGGGACACAGTTCCACAGAACACAGCGTATAGGTAAGTAAGTGAGCTGTCCCATTGATTTCGGTGTAGTACAGAGTTCATATATTTAGCCCTGAATTGTTAATCTTAGAAACATACACTGGTAAGGTAAAAAATATATAGATATATGTGATTACAGTAAGTAAGAAATTCATTGTGTGCCTTGAAATATACTGCATGCATCACGGTTGATACTATTTCTAAAATGTATGCAACAATATGGAGAACTTGATTTATGTGAAAGGTTGATTACAATGTAATTTATAGTTGTGGAGTTTTAAGAACTAGAAACGGTAATAGTCATTAACTTTTAACATTAGAAGCAGGCATGATTGTGATAGGTGCCACTGAAATATGACCCTCTGACCAAAAGACCAGAGCAACAAAAATGTTTACTACTTTTTTTTTTGCGCTAAGTACAGCTTCAATCCTGCCAAGACTTACATGTACATAATTTAAATAATAGCCTTGTGTACAGTGAGCAGTCCCATTCATTTCCACAGAACTACCCTCTGTCTGTACAGTGTGTGGTATTTCTATTTAAGTCCAGAATCTGGAGAAAAGTCTTTCATATCAAAAAAAGTCAAGATGACATAAGACCATATAGTTTAATCTAGTTCACACTAGTGATTAGTCTAACTAATTATATCGGAATCTTAATCATAACAAATAGATACAATGGGGCATGGTAAGTTTAACCAAAATATTTTTCTTTTGGAATCCATTACTTTCTTCAAGCAAATCAGACTAAAGAGTATGCAAACATTAACTGTTGAAAGTGCTTATGAAATATTTGTTCATTCAGAAAGGTACCACTTCATTTAGAAGGTCAGGTTAGACCTGGAAATGTAGCTTTTGTAACATGTTACACAAAATGCTAATGACTTGAGAAATGGAAAAACAAAAATATATCTCTGATTTGGAGAGCTACAACATAAAGCTAAACATATCACTTCATTGGATCACAGTAGTAAATACATTACGAGCAACCTTTATAGCCTGTGGTATATTTCTAATCAGGACCAATTTCTTAAGGATATGGGTGTAGGGGTGCTGGGTTGCATTGTTTTGTTATGTTTTGTTGCATGCTTTCATTGGTTTCACTAATTGGAACCAGTTGATCCTTTTTCCTGTGTATTGATTTTTTAAATCCTAGCAGTTAACAATGATTCTAATGTATCATAACACTTTAGACCTTAATCATATAGTGGGGCTTTTGCTTGTAGCTTTTGTTTGAGTTTTAATTAAGAAGACCTTGTGTCTCAAAGCCTGAGCTGGGTTTTTAATTGCTAGTATGTATATCACACAGACTTCAAAAGAAATAAAATATGTTTATAACAGAGAGCACAAAGGAGAGCTTTGAAATGTCTATAGCCATACAAAGTGACATAATTAAAAACCTCTGAGTGCCTCTGTGATATAAGACTTATATATATTTATTTATACATATTTATAAGGCAGACTGTTATATACCCTTAGAATTCATAAGAAGGAAATTTCAGCAATTATACTGAGAAATAATTACTGTGAATCCAGACTACAGTGTTGGTCAGGGCTACAGGAAAATATCAGATTTATTTTCCTCAAAGTGGTCTTCACATTTGATATAGTGCACCAAGAAACACTTGTGCATTTATCTGTGCATGAAAGCTTATCTGTGAAGACAAATTTTATAAAAAGGAAGCAAAAATAGCATTTTAAATTGTTTTGTAAATCATGCATATTTTAAGAAAAAATTTAATTCACTGTAAAAACAGAGAAACCATAACTTTCTCAAGGATTCATTCATGCACAACTCTCTCCAAGACTATTCCAGAAATAGAGAGTGTTAAATTACTAGATTCAAACAGTTGTGCCTCACTGTTCTCTTCCAGTCATTAATGCACACACACAAAAATGCTCCTAGAAAACACCTTTTTCCATCTCTCCTGTGTCCTAATACCAGGGACAAATAGCATTTTCAATGTTGTTTATAGTCTATCTTACAAGGAGACTAGCAAGTGGGTAAAGTTGCTTCGTTTTACTAAATTCAACATTTCCTAGGAAACAGGAACACTGCCTCCCACCTATCCAAATATTTTGAGGCCATTAAATGTGTACATGTCACATGAAATAGGAGTTTTAGGCTCTTTTTAATAGAGTAGCAAATATGAAAGGGGAAGGAATAAGCACAGGAAACACAATGCAAACAACCTTCTGTATTGGATAAAGCTATGGACATCAATCACTATCCTTCCCAAAATAGAGTATACTGTACAAAGACAGCATGTGACATTCAAGTCACAATGCCTGTAAATCTAGAGAGTTCCAGTTGTAAACACCACCAATGGAAGCCAGAGAACTAACCTGCAACACAGTAGCCGGTGACCCAGGAGTCACTCTTCTATAAGACTGCTAGACCAATTCTGACCCTTTCACGATAACATCATTGCTTAAGTTACTTAAAGACTGACCTTTCTTATTTGATCTTCAAAGACCCTGCATGCTGAGAAAGACCATTGCGGGCTATTTCAGTAGGACAACTGCCTGATGCATGCAAGACTATGCTATTCCAGAGATTTATATTTGGAACAGAAACAGAAAACTTAAAACAGACTCTGTATAGTGATAAATGATGCTACTCTGCCTAGCTGTGGCTGCTGAAGAAAAACTAGATAACTAAGCAACAGAAATCCATGCAGCAAGGGAGGGTGAGGACAGAACTCTGTGCACCCAAATATCTGGAAATTTAGAAAAGAGTTCTGCATCACTTTGTTCATTCAAATACATGATAACAAAAATCAGAATGAAAGGTATTTCCTGATCCTAATTTTTGTACAGAAAAACAAATGCTGCAAAAGCCGGATATAAGCCTAACAAATTGCTTGTATACCTTAAATAAATGTATTTGCATGCACACACTGGCAAATAGCATACAATCAAATGATTTGCATAGGCAGCTCTGAGTTTTTTTCCAGGTGAACAGGTCATTTAACTCAGCTCAACTGCTTCATAGACCTTTGAAAATTTGACCTGTGTGTTTCATTTATAAACATATCAAATGAACAAGCAGACTTATTTAACCACTGGAATTTGGCTACAAAACATTCTGCCAAATGTTCCTCTGAGTTTCATGCAACCTCCCTGAAGTCAATGGCTTATTTGGCTGGAATTCAAGGAAGAATTGGGACCATTATCAGTAACTGAAATCCTAATAAAGAAACTCAGAAAAAGCAGTTTTACAAAGGAAGCACACTATGCAAGAGTAATTGTGAACAGGAACAATCCCACTTAGAGAAAAAAAAAATCATTCATTGTTTGTTACTTTTGTATTGGCTTCTATTGTTTGAATTAATAGATATAGCTTATAATTATATCTTGATTAACACTATTGTGTTCTAAATATAGAAGGTAAAGCAAGAAAATACCGTTTTTATTTGTTTCTCTCAGCCAATTATCTTTTCTTCTCGTCTATGTGCTTCCCAAACATGAATAGAAACTGTTTGTGTCAGTGGTACATTTTTTTTCTGCTTTCATCCTTTTTTCTGGCACTGTTTCTTAGTGAGCTGCCTTCCCACAACCAACATGCTAGTCTTTCACTGAAGGGGGGAGGTTTGTAGTTGTGCAGATACAGAGGAAGAGTATGTACTCAGGTTATCCTTAGCAAGAGCAACACCTTCTCTCTAAAATAAACAACTCCTAGAAAGAGGCAGTGCCAAAAGCAGTTCCTCACAGGACCACACCTCACTTTCTAACAATCAAGATTTTTTTCCCTAATGACCTCATTTATTTATTTTTACTGCATCGCTTCACGTCTTTAAGTTAGGCTCTCAGTAATATGAGCAGAAAGTCTGCACAAAAGCCAAAAATATCAGCCAGTTAAATAAATTGGTTAAGAATCTAATGGAAATTAAGGAAAAAGATATTTGACCTCCCAAAGACAACACGTTTTCGAAAGTAGTTCTTTCAAACCTCAGCATGCCCTGCCGGTTACCTAACCGGAAATTCATTCAGCACTATGAAAATGAACTTCATGACTTGGAAATCCACCACCTTGAATCCTGAAAAGAATTTTTTTAAAGTATGCTTCTTTGGCAGATTAAAAATTCTCTCTGGTTCCTCCACTTTGCTTTATTTCCTTCTTGTAATCTGTTTTTCCTGCTGCCATGGGCTAGATTGTTGTTTGGGTTTTTTTTCTTTCTGAGATGATTTAAGGCATACAAATGCTAATATAAGTTAATACCAGGCTATTAGGTTGATAGCGATTTTATCAGCGAGGAGCTAACCAGCCTGGAGATAGAGGCTAGGCCACTGGCTTGGGAGCCCAAAGGAAAGCAGTCCTACTTCAGACCTGCCACTACTCCTGCTATGTAACTCTGCACCTCGTTTTCTTCTATTAAAATGACACTAACGTCTTTGTCAAGAGGTTTGAATACTGTAGGCATAAAGCATGACATAACAGCCACCATCATTTATCTTCCATGTTTGCGTATGCTTTTTTGTATTTTTGCCTGTTCATGAAAACTGTGAAATGCAGTCTCAGTAGCAAAGATTCAGTATTGCATCTTGCTGGAAGTCAACTAGTAGAGGAGAGGAATATTGCAGACATTAAGACCGCTTAAGGATAGGTTTCTAGGGATGAGACACAGGAATTAAGTCATGGAAACTAACTGAATGACTGTCAACACATAAATCTGGTGAGCCTGATCAGGTGATCTTTTTTATACAGCTGATAGGCTATACCCCTAGAAAAGGTAGTTGAACGAGTTGAGAATTCTTCCAAATCTGAGTGAGAATGCTTTGTAGGTAGATGAGAAAAGGGTTAGGAGCAAGAACTCTAGCCACCCACTCTGCAGTGAATGTATATACTAAGGAAATAGGAGGAATAACATAAATCCAGAAAAACAAACTTTTTTTTAATAAATGCAAGCTCATGAAAAAGCTTTTTGTGCCATATAAAAGAATAAAGAACATTATTCTGCATTGTTAGAGATCCCACCTCTTTTAATTTTGATTCACTAATAGCATTCAAGTAGTTTCTATTTAAAGACTAAGTAGCTATATTGTGCAATTAATGGACAAACTAGCATTCAATGTTTTCCACACTATTAAGAGACAATACAGCTTTAAATAGAATATGATTTCAAGACATAATTTTGGGGGATTTTATTACAGTCAATTTTAACATGTTCTTGTAAAACTGCATACTATATTTCTGCCACTGACATTACCATAGGATTTCTTACCTGCCTAATATATACACATTGTCATAATTCTACCAAAAAAATCCAACAGGAGAATCCAACAGATTTTATTCCTGAATCAGCTGAAGGAACCAGTTATAACTTACTTATTAAAAAGGGCCAATCTTTCATCTGTTTTTATAATAAAAAATTTGAAATATCTTAAGTTTCCCTGGTGGAAGCATAAATTTTCATCAAATAGTATCTTTTTTTTTTCCCACTAGTAAAGATTTATTAATATGATGCACATGATTCTTTGCTTCCACATATTTGTAGTTGCAATTTAATAAAATTATACCAATGAAGAGAAATGAATCTTAGGTACCTTGTGTACTCCTCAAACGTGCCTTATGACCCCTTCTAACAGCACAAAAAACCACCTTTTTAATTTGTTGCTTAATCAATAACACTGAATTTCTTCTCATGAAGAAAATCCATGGAAGAATTGATGGGTGGGGAAAAACACTTCAGGTTTTCTACATAGTACTTAACTGTCAAGAGAATTCCACTTTTACTAGATTGCTGGTTCAACAAATCTTGGAAATACTGGAAAGTACTGTCTATATATGCAATAAAACTTGCGCCGATTTCAGTAGGTCCCGAATTTCACCCAGAGCTGCTCTTTCTCCGCAGGAATAGCATGAATATAAAGAATTATTCTTTTTTTTCCCCAATTTTGAATCAAAGATTTAGAACAGTAATCACACAATTACCCCCTTTTTTAATCTGAAAGCAGTTTCTACATATAGTTTATGCAACCAGGAAGAAACAGTACCAAGTACTAGTAACTCCATGTTTTCTTCTTCCTCTGGTCACAGAGATATATAGCTAATGTCAATGAACTAATGTAACTAACCTGGTTTTTATGATAACATACTCAATACTACCTATAACTGATTGTGACACACTCTAATTTATTTATGTGGCAGATGCATCCATCGTCTCAAAGATAAACACTAAAAAACAGGGTCAGTTGACTGGAAAGAGGAAAGCACCCTCTAGTTATGATTGTTATTTCTATTATTTTTTCTGAACTTCAGAAAATCCTCAATCCCCTTTTTATAATATATGCAAATATTTAAAATTTGATCTATTGAGATACCTTTAATTTCTCCAAGGAGATCACTTGTGTTTAATTTTTCCATCTTCTCCTTCCAGTCTTTAGAAAGTAGCTTTTCCATGCAGGATGAATCTATTTTAAAAAAAGAGAAAATTATCAAATATATTCTCACACATCAGGAAAACAGGTGCCACCTTCATTTTAAAACTGTTCTCCCTGTTCTAGTTGGACCATAGTTTCAAAGGGAAATGAACTTGTAGCCAAACAGAGTTCTTATTTAACTGCATTTTAAATCCAAAGTAATTCCACTGAGGTTAATGGAGTTACTATGGATTTAACAAGGGTCTAATTGAAAGAAAAACTTCATTCAGGATTTATGCATGCTAACTGCCAATTTACATGCATAGATTGCCAATGTATATACAAATTCTGTCTTTTTCATTTGAGAATGATTGTACACTCGAAATTATACATGAAGATTTAGAAGCTTTTTTTGGAAATTTGGCACACAGTGACATCTGAAACCCATTTTTATAACCATGTCAATGCAAAAGTTATTCATATAATGTCTCCATGGAATTCATAAAAGCACTCTACATATTGGATGTTCACAGTATCAGAAATTTTCTCAGTACGCTATAAACAACATGCAATGATTAGAAGATAGGCTTTCATAATTTGAAGTTCAGAATACATTTCAAATCTTTATCCCAATCTGGGAGGCCTTCTGTAGGCAAGACTGTCACTGAAGTCATTACACTGAAGATTGGCCTTAGTAGGTTTCCTATGATCAGACCCCAATTCCACTAGAAAATTTCATATTGAGCATAACAGACTTCAATAAAATCTAAAGGTTTTTTCAGTTCCTAAATTAAACTAATTGCCTCTGAAGTCTAAATTATACATAATCTTCCAGATAACTTACAAAAGGTGATTTTTAAGATGGGAATTCTTATGGTTGATGTTGTGATCCAGAGTTTTATGACTTTAAGAACCACAATTCAGATTTAAAAACAATTATCAAGAAAACTTTATACACAATTGAACAGTTATTTTCCCTTCCCAGTTAGTAATAATAGAATCTCCATTAAATATTGTGCATTTACTTTCATTGGCAGACAGATTCATCAACAATGCCTATGTTAAATTCCTTGGAAACCCTTAGGCCCAGTTTAGCAAAATGTTATTTAAATGCAACTCTATTCCTAAAACGAATCTTTGCAATGAGCCTTCATTATAAGACCATGTATCACTGGGTCATGCTGAGCACAGTTTCTTAGCACATGTACTGGGAAGAGCCATACACCTTAGCTTGTTAGAAACTCTCATAGCAAGCTGCTGTTTGTGTTAGGAGGAGATCAATGCTTTCTAAATAACTAACAATGTTCTAAATTTTGACAACATTTGCACTGATCCCGCTCCAGTCACTTACGAATTAACACTGGGGTGTACAAGAAGGCAGAATTCAGCCTAACATATCTTCTGCTAAATTACTGGCAGATTAAGGGCAAATTGTGGCTCAAATTCTCATGTCAGCAGTCCCATCAGAAGCACTCACACAAGTGAAAACAAAAGCAAAAAGACCAGATTAAGAATGGCAACACAGATCGCATCAATGCAACGGGTAACAGTTTGTTACACCTCAGAGGATTCTAAAAATTCTCAGAGGGAGGAGCAGCATTCAAAGAGGTCACAAAAGGAGGAGTTAAAGATCTAGGGAGAAGTTTAAGAAAGACAAAGGTCATATGGCCAATCATATTTTAGGGTGCAAGTAGTTTCAGCCTAAAAATTCACATTATCATCACTCATTTGAAACAAAACCATAAAAAACACCCCTGACAAAAAACAACCTAAAAACAAAAACCAGTTGAAAGCAAACCAAACTGTAACTACCAAAAGATCAAAGATCAGGTTTTAATTGCAACACATTTTCACCGTGCAAGCCTCCGTGGAAAGACAACACAGCTCGTAAATGTTTTTGAAGTAATATTTCAGTAGAAAAGCTAATTTATTTACTAATTATATCTTTCTATGAAAGAGACAAAATTAAGGAGCTGTAAGTTGCAATAGGCAGTGTTAAAATACTTGTTATAGAATAACAATTTACTTTTAACAATAACAGGCACTTATTACTTTTATGAGTTCTGGCCTGATAATAGAAGAATCAAGAAATAACCATCAATTATCAATAGAACATTATAATTTGGCCTTTTTTGTGATATCATCATTAGTTTAAAAAGATGTTTCTGTGTTTCTCCCCTGCCAAAATTTCAGACCCCTCATCCCCGAAAAAGAAAGAGCTTTAGAGTTTTATTTAGTTTATAGATGTTTGCTATAAGTTATGTATTCTACTGCTTTTTAACTAAGATATTTACCTCAATTCATACAAAGAAGGACAAATATTTATATTTTTTAAAAAAAGAAACAATTAGCATATCACAGGAGTTGGTAAAATACTTTCCTCAGAAGCACTTGCTTTATTTCTTCTCTTACTGTTCTTAAGAACACCCACGTTTATCTGTAGTGTTCTTATAAGGGCAAAACCCATATTTCTAAAGATAGACTGAGAAAGAACTGGAATGGAAAACAGGTCTATCTGTGTGCTTTCTTTTTGATATAATCACATTGCTAGTTGCAATTTTTATCTCTATAAGTAAGTGACTGAAAAATTCCTTAAGAAACATTTTTTTAAACACCCCTATATCATTCAAACTCTATGTTATAGATCAGACCACACAATTTATAGCTACTGTATTTTGTTATTGGGAAGATTACAAAAACACACAATGAGCCTTTTAATAAACTTTTTTATAACATTGTAGAAATAGCTCTTTTGAAATTCCTGTAAATTTTCAATTAGCAGGTTTAATCTGCATGATTTTTAGAATCTAAAATAATGATATGTGTTAAAGCTCTCTGGAGGTCCTCCACATTAGACATGAAACTAAATATAAAGGCTTATACTTGAAAGGCATGTCTCCCTTCAAGTTCTGTGTTCTGTGTTCACAAACACACATTTTGAAAAGGTTTGTGAATAAGAAAGGGATTTTTTCTTCTTTCTGTACTGAAAATTAATTTTTACATGCATATAAAATCTACAAAGATATCTTCTGACATCAGTAAAACATCTTCATCCATATTGATTCATTTTCTGATTTGATTCATTATAGAAACAGAACATCGACTCAGAATCCAGCACTGAACATTGAAGAAGCCCAAATTCACATCTGCACTGCATCACTCTCCCTGCACTGAGGCTCTGCTTCAGCACCATTTCAAAACCTTGTGGATCCCGACATTTTCAAAATTCAGGGGTATTCTTGTTAAAGACAATTATAAAAGAAGCAAAGAAAGAAATTAGCATTTATACATTTTTAGCTCTTCTCACTGACTTTATAAACCACAGTTGGGCTTATGCCGCAAAGTAGCATATTTTGTACTGACACATGTAAGAGCAAACTCGTGAAGTTGCACTGGAGCAATTTATTATATTAACAACACACAGCTTCTCATCCTTTATATTATTCTCTTGTGAATTAGGAAAAATTTTCTTTCAAGGACAGCAGACAGGTTAAGTATAATTAGACTGAGATGACTAAATGAAATCATTGAGTATTATTTAATATCACAGTTTATTACATACTTTGTTAGCAATTTTAATTGTAGACTAAAGGAGTTTAAAGTACTGTGAGAATCTTGTTAGACCTGACAGTTTTGTAAAGGTGAATGAGAAGAGGATGTTAAAAGATAAATAAGCAGGAAAAAAAAAAAAGCCGAGAAAAAAAGCCTAGGTGTTAGATGAAAAGGATCTCTCCACAATGACAAAGCATCGATGAAAAGAATTAACATTTGTCCATTGGGTAATCAATCAGTCATGGAATGGATGGAATCCAGCTCTTTGTTGCACGACCGGTGATGAAGAACGAGTGTGTTAGCTATCACAGCCAAGCTCTCAAGTTCTTCCGACTGAATGAAAGTCATCTTGTTCCTATCAAGGATGGCTTTTGCCTCTTGTCTCTTCCTTATTCTCCCCTTTTTTCTTTTCTTTTTAATTTCACTTTTACAGTCTTCAACAAGTTACCAACCCCAGCTATAGCTTACATGAATACTGTATGACCTTACAGTGGCCTGCACCTATCCTCATTGATTTTGGGGGTTGTTCCTGGTTTGGTTTTTTTTTTTTTCCTTTTAATTCATTGAAGTAGCCTCTTATTACTTTCTTTGAAATACAGATAGGAAAAAAAAAAGCGTTCATGCCATGTGTGTGTTTTTGTTTTTCATGGTAAAGTCATACATAAAAGAAAGCCTAAATGTGAGAGTGCAGCAGCAAAACTTCAAAGCACTGACTGTCAGACATTATTATTTCAAATCAGCTTTGACTTTTTGAGACTTAATAAAACACTATAGTACAGACTGGCATATTTATAACACCTATACCAGTGATCAACTGAAGTGTCTTATTCTTGCGACTGTGCAGTGCCTTGTTATTTCTTTTATAATAAGCTTCCCTCAAAACATATACTGCAAACTGATAATTATTAATGATACGAGTTCTAAAACATGACTTGTTTTGCATACAATTCTTTTTGAATACATACATTACTTTGTGACAGAAGACAAAAGCACATTGATTTATTAATAATGATTGCAAATGCATAGCAAGTTCATAAACAATACAGAAATATAATTCAATCAAAGGTATAGGTGACATAGTTCTACACACATCTGAACTGTTACATCTCAAGGGAAAAGGCACTGGGAAAGGCAAGGTAGAGAACTTAGAAGCGAAATCAGGCATACTACAAGAGAAACTGTTCTAAAACATGATAAGATCCTCAGCAGGAGGAGCATAAACTTCTTTTCTGCATTTTAGAAGAACAATACTACAGAATTAGTGGCATCTTTGTCTCTATTTCAGAACTATAGTCTAAAGTTATACCCCATTACAATTTAGTAGATACAGCTAAACATAAAAAGACCATATTTTTGCAAGCTTTGGGACTACATAACAATATGCAAGTTCTTCTATCTCTAATGCTCTGTATTCTCCAAGCTACTCTTATTACATTTATTTGCCTTCAGCTCCACAGGAGAAAAGGTGTCCTTTGGATCAGCCTTTGTCAAATGAGTTCAAATGCCTCATTCAAGTTTCTATCATGAGAAAAACAGCACAAGTGGAATTACCCTGTCAGCATCTATGAAATACTTGTTAGAGAAAAAGTGTGGGGGGACGGAGGGTGGTTCTGCAAAAGAATGTTAAATGAGATTATAAACTCTTTGGGACAGACATTTGTGTGTTTACGAGGCTTACCGTACTGGATTCCTACTACAGGAGAAGAGCTGCTTTTTTCCCCCAAAACCAAATAAGCTGCAAATAAACATTAAAGTGGCTATCATTTGGTTGCCCTGCTCCCTATTGTACCTTTGCACACCTCACCCCATGCTTCAAGTGCAAATGTGCTTTTTTCAAGTGAGTGAAGCTAAGAACCTGGCATCTAAAATTAATAACAACAACACAAGTTATCATGCATCTGAAAGAGGAAGGTTTGCTTCAGTATTCTTAATAGAATACTAAATCCTGTTCAGAGTAGAAAAATCTAAATAAAATCGGTACTCTACAAATATTCCTGAATAAAAGTCAAGCATAATTTAGGTTTACCCTAGTCAGTGTTTGTTATTTACAATTAAACTAAAACACCAGGTCCCTTGGTGCTATTATTAGATCCATTCATAAAAAATGTGAACTATTCAAAAAATTAAGTATATTTTTGTAAATCCGGTGATGAGTTTTAAAATACCTGTGTTGAGACCTTTGATTAACTGATCCATCTCTGAGTGCATGAGAACAGCTTGTTTACATGCCTTTTGTGAGTTCATTGCCCATCAGATTTCCTTGAGGTAAAGAATCACCTAGCATAGATCTATATCATAAAAATATTTCCTAATTTTCATGCTTTGTATTAGGTATTTTAAAATTATATGCAAACTCTAACATTTTGGTATCAAAGGGAAAGGCAAAAGGTTAATTTAATTCACTCCAAAAGAACGTGATCTTATAATCTTCTAACAGTTCAAAATTAAATTAAGGACTTTACATTTACATTCATGATTTGAGAAATAAAAATATAATTTAACCATGACTATCAGAAACTTAACTGCCGGATAGTACTGTCTATTCTTTTTTAATCCAAGGATGTAAAGTTTGTGTAATGTTACTAAAATAGATTCTTTGTTGCCATAGTTACTTTTTTTCTTCTTTCAAACACAAATTATCCTTTTCTGTTTCAATAAACTTTAAATAAAAGGAGAGAGCAACAATACAAAACTAATCAAAAATCAGCCTGAAGGCTCAACATCCATAGTTGCAACGTACTGCCACTGTCTCTTGCTCATAAGCAGCTTGGCTTCAATCTTGCTGTCAGCGGAGGGGCAGGTCAGGGGAAACTCATCTCATCCTTCTCAATTTCCATACTGTTCTTGTACAGTAATTAATTGTTGTGGTCTAACAGAAAATTAAAATATAAGGCAATTCAGACATGTTGTTAGCCAGTGAACTGATTTCTTTGGACAACTTTTCAAGATTTTCTTGATTTCATAAGCTTTCAAAAGCCAAGTCCTTGAAAATCAAAAACACAATCACAACACAAAAATGAGCAACACGACATTTAGAATAGGAAAATCTGCTAATTCCTTTCGCTGCATTTACTGCAAGTTACCAAAAAAAATCACTCCTAAATCCTATATCTTGCTCCTGCCGTTAAGTAGCCAAGTAATCCTGGCCAGTCTCTCATCCTGACTCATTTCTATCCACCTCTTTGTCTGCGTTGGCTATTGAGGCTGTGATGTTTCTGGCACAGACTGCGTATCTCACAAGGGTTTTGTTGAACACCTAGCACATTTCTGATCGTGAATTGGAAGTTGGTTCTGATTCTCAGTGTAACCTGTAAGCAGTACTGTAAAACCAAAAAAGGAAAAAAGAAAACAGAAAACCAAAAAAAGGGCAAAGAAGCCTTCCTAAATACAATTATATGCAAAAGGCAGTCAGCTCACTGTAGATGTTTTCTTGCAAGAGCAATAATGGAAATGTGTCTGAGATCTGACTACCTAACATTACAGTTTTGTTTAGGACAGGGAACCAAGTAAATCTGCCAACCACTGTACATTTTTTCACAGTGACAAGACTTCCACAATATGATAAAATTAGAACTGTAAGAGCTTGGAGAGCTCTCTTAACTTTTAATTAAAACTCTCCAAGCTCACTAAAAATAATTAGGCATTAAAATGTTCTGGTTTTCCTCTGAATTCATTTGCACTACTTGAATGGTCTAGATCTTGCATGAAACAACAGACATTCTAAACAGAAACACTGGAATTTAACTGGGGGTGATTTCCAGACCTGCTGTCTATGATGTGGCTAGTGGGAAAAACTGTAGAGAGTCTGAAGCTTGTACCAATTCTGCCTAAAATGGCTTGTTTCAACAGGAATTCTCTAGTGCAAAGAGCATTTGCACTGAGCAGAATACATTCTGCTCAGTGCAAAACTCTAGATAAAAAGGAGTTTGAATTTCATGGAAAGAATAACCCAAGATACAGTTCTGACCTTTATTTTTATTTATTTATTAAAAAGCAGAACCTTTAACCTTGCAAATGTTTTTGTTCTCTTAAAATAACTCATACAATGCTATATGCCACACTATTTTTAGAAAAGCAACAAGAGAAAGCATGCTTTTCCCATACAGCAGGGCACTGATATAAACATCAACACAGATGCTCTGTGAGAGAGCGCTGGACTTCTCAAGCACTTGATCATTAAGGAATGCACCAACTGTTTTAGATAATCTCGTGCCAGCTCCAATTCTGCTCCACACTCCCCTTTGGGAGTGGCAAATCTTGTCCCGCTCCTAATTTTTCATTTTACTCACTCTTCCATTCTTTTTTTTTTTTTTTTTTCCCAGAACAGAGGGAAAAAGACATTGTGTGCCAAGCAATGCAAGACTAGAATCACTTCCCCAAACAGAGCAAAACTTTCAGACAATTAACCCTCCCCTCTTCTTTCAGATAAATTACTAAGTATAAAATGCAATCTGTTTCCTTTGTTTACTCAATATGAACAATTTGTAAATGACTCAAGGATAAAATTCAGAAAATGTTGTGCTAAATTAGAACCATTATAAACATGCTAATGACTGCTCAACTAAAACATGCAGGATCAGTGTGAAGAAATATATTTAGTTCCTGTGAAATACAGTTGTATTGCCTCAGAACTATTTGGTCACTTAATTGTATACGATTACTTCAGGAAAATGTTAATTTCATGAACACTGCACTAGACAGTACACTATGTATGTCAAAAGGAGCTTTCTCAAATGTCAATGTAATCGCTTGGACGTAATGTTTTGGCATATCAGTAGAAGAGAAATATCTTTTAAGTCTGTCAAAATTACATGTACATTTCATTCCTCCACTTAAAGTTTCCCTTCCATTATAAGCTATATTCTACTGTTAGATTGGCTGTATTCATTGAAGTACACATCACTGCCTTATTTGCATTACAATGCTAGTATACTGTATATTATATGTAATCACCTATTCCTTAAGTATGTGCACCTCTACTTCCCAAGTGAAAATATAATATTGGCAAGAGAGAGCGTCAGGCTTTACGCAACAGCAATCAGGGATAGTCAGGAAAAGGGGAGCACAATTTGCTTCAATCCCTGGCCAGAAGATTACATAAACTGATATAATAAAGGAGAATGATACACTTGTTTTCCTGTCTCTTAGTACGTATCAGCAAAGTAACAAAATCAAGAGGATTTGCAATATTTGTTATTTTGCAAAAGAAGAAAGTTGTTGTAATGGAAGCAGATCTCAAAATCTTCATTATTTTTCTTGGCTTCCACATATTCACACCTTTCTGTATTGGCCAGCTCTAGAAGATCATTTTTTTTTTCCTCAGAGTGGAAAAGAAGAACAGACTGAGCCAATATCTTAGCTAGAACTCATCAGCATAGCTCCATCAAAGTCTACTTAGTCTTAAATAGATTTGAAATTTCTCCCAATATTTGGCCTAATTATTCTTCCTCTTAATCTCATACCTCCATTCCTTGTTATAGTCCTTTTACAATCCTAAACAATTCACTTTCATCTTTGATATCCACTCTTTTCAAACGCTTGTTTGTTGAAGTGACATTCTTCTCATTATTACTCAAACTATTGAGAATTTAGTGTTTAAACCTTTCTTCGTTAAACTGCTCTGGAACAAATTATGTATCATATGGCCTCTGGACATGTAGCATCTTTCTTTTACAAATGAATTTCCTTAGTAGCTCAAGAAGTGGCAGATTGCGTGTCACCCTGTGTTCAGCTATGTACTAAACCCACTCACTGGTCTTATCTTCTTAAAGGCATGGGGGCAGATTTTATTTTCTCTTAATGTTGCACAGCTCTCCCAGATTCTCATACCAAGCTGAAGCAAGCGGAGGATCCCAGCTCAACTCAAGAAATTATTTGGTAGCACAAATAGGCTTTTATGTCATTGCGCCTTCTCTTATCTAGTGCAATGCCAAATAAGTACTGTATCGTTTAACAAAGCAGAAATTCCATAAAATTACTATGAAAATACTAGTAAAAGTTTGGGGTAGTAAAAACATCTTAAACTAAAAGTAATACAAAAATACAAGTGTGTGTAACCTCCTCCGCACGAGGTTAGTTTGGGGCGGGGGGGGAGAGGACTTCCTGAAAAGCAAGAAAAATCAGTTTCTATTAAACTGATTAATGTTCCTCGGAAAATTTGTGACACCAGATGATTTATGAACAAAACATGGATGATTCAAAAGACCTCTATTTTGTTCCCCAAAACATGTTCTATTCATTACCCTAATAATGCAGTAATAAACATCTGTTTAATGATTTGAAGGCTTCTTAATATTGTGTATAAAAATCTTAACTCAGCTCTTACATAAAATATTCTGAAATTAAAACAATTGTATAACAAAAAGAATTTTTCATGAGAAATCCTTAAGCGTTTTTGTATGTAAAAGTGTAATACAAAGAAAGCAAAATAATATGCTCTTGATTTGAAATGACTTCAAACAAGGATGCAAAGGAATGAAAACAATAGCTAGAATCTCCTCTCTATTTACCATTTCTGAAGGTCTCTGTGGCACATGATGCAGTCTTTTCCAGGACACTAACATACACCGACAAAATCAGTTCTATGGCCTCCTTTATACTAATACAATTTTGACTTAAACAAACCATCATATTCTGTATAAACACAAATATAGAACAAGCAAGACCTTCCTGAGCTAATTCCAGCAAACAGAACTTTAAAGGTTTACAAATCTCACAAGCACCAATCTACTTGCCATGGATATATATTTCAGGAATAATAGCTGGTTTGTTAAAAATCTGTGGAAAGATTTAAGAAAAGAATCCAGTAATATCTTCAAGAGTAATATCTTAAAATTTTCATTTCCGTATATGCATAGAGCTGAAAATTAGCCATCAGTTATTTTCTTGTAAAAGAATATTACTGATTTTGTAAAGTCAAGTACTGGAAATATATGGAAATGCTAGAATTAAAGTTGTCCAGGAAATACTAATTCAGCTCCCATGTGAATAAACGTTACGATACATTCTTTAAATAAAAACCCCCATGCAATTAAAAAAAAAAAAGTACACTTTTTTTTTTTTACAGGATTCTTGCTACATTCAGTACATGGGACAACCTCGGACAAAAGCATAAACTGGAACTGCAGAGCAAATGAGGCTGTTGCCCACACAATCATTGGCCACGTTTCATTGCAAAAGGTCAAAGAAATTAAATGAATGAGGGATGGAACTGCAAAAGGAGAAATGATGGGTCAGAGTTTCATTTTCTGGGACCTCAATTTAAAGAACTTGGGGTTGTATTTGAGGAATTGCTGAACATTCACAGCTGCAGCTGTGTCAATGTAAAGTCAATGTAAAGATTGAGGGTATAATATGTATAGCTATATATAAACTGCTGCACAAAGTTAGGTTCTCGGGAAAAGAATCAGTACCTAAACACCTCAAGCTGAACAACCAATAAATCAATGATGTTTTTAAAGTCACACTCTTAGTCCCATACCTGTGAAGCTGGTATATGGACTACCCTTTTTTCCTCTTTACAAAGACTTGGAGAAGATCATTTGTTTGTAGCACATTTACAGAGTATGCTGAAAAAATCCAGCCAAATGTGTAATATCCATGTCTTCAAAGCACAGCTTGAATAATAAGTAACTAATAGACACAAAGGCTTCAGATTGACCAGTAAGGATATAACAATCTACTGAACAGTTTTACATTCATGGAGGATCATCCTGTTAGTGAACTGGATGAATCAGAATTCTTTTTGATGAAAAATATTGTTTAGTCATGTAAGAAAGATTATACTTATCTACATGGAAAAAAACATTGTTTTCATTTTAAAATGTTTTAAATTCTATTGGTTACCTGAAGAAAGCTTTCACCGGTTATGCAGACATTCTGCAAAATTAAAACAGTTTTAAACCTACACTTATATACAGCTCAGACTTTTCTAAACAGATTTAGTAGCCAGATTTGGAAACAATGGCAATTTGAAGGCTACTGATAATGCCAAATTAAAGACAGGGTGAACAAGAAATGGGCTTTGGTTTCTCTGGACTGGACTTTACCAATTAAAAGCACTAATGATAATAAAAGAGTGCATGTTGCACCCTGTCCTAGTGCGTAAAACAGACACAGCCCCCTTTTGCTCTCCTGACAGAGCAAATCTTGACATCCCCCATGTACAGGCTGACAGACCTGTACGGGTTCCCCTGTCTGCTTAGAGCAAGTGATGTCACAGTGTGATGCACTACTTGACCCATCACGTGTTTCTCGGCAGAAAATAATTTTTGCCCCCAAAGCTGGTACACAAATTCATCACCATATACATCTTTCCAAAATATGTAGCATAGTAATACAATAAATTTCAGAGCCAAGAAAACGGGGGTCATTTGGAAACATCTGAGTGGAGATTTAATAATACTTGGGGAGTTCTCGTCCCAAAATCTGCTACCCAAAGAGGTAAATACATATTCAGTGCAATTAAATCTTCATAGCTACAGAGAAACCACAGTAAGCTCATGCTACCTGTTTCGAGTTATTCTTTATTTACTATTCTGCTAATAAACATCCTTTCTTTTCCAGAATCCTCCTCACTACAAGCAAGAAATAGGCAACGGAACTCTAGAGAATTATTCCACAACCTTCACTAAAAGTTATATTGCAGGTAACAAAGACAATTTACATGATTTCTGTCTTCAACATTTAGTCTTCTTACTTTTGTTGTTTTAATCCAGACTCTATATTTATAACAGTTTAAAATAATGAGCCGAATTTTAGCTGCATAAGTTGCCAGAAAATTTAAGCATGCATGAAATTTTACACAGTTACTTTGAAATTGTAAATTAATGCTGTTTCATTATATACTCCTTACACAAATGCAAAAGAATCTAACAAAGACTCGGTTGTTTAGAAGGATTTTTCTCATATTTAGGGCCAATAGGAAATTTCATATTATCAGAACAACCCCTACACAAAAGATTCCTCAATTATAAGTTCTGATTTATAACCTAAGAAGTACCCATTCCAGAGAACAGGACAGATAGGAAATATCTTTGTTCGAATGCTAAATGACATAGTATATCGGAAAATTATCATACTGCCTTATTGATTTAAATATATTACCAAATTCAGTGCATGAGTAACAGGTGAAGAAATTCAGTGCATGAGTAACAGGTGAAGATTTGATTCCTATTGTATTCAATAGAGTCAAATTCACAGAGTCTAATGCACTTCATGCACTTGTACTCTAGGAATAACAACATTCACAACAGGATCTATATATTTCTTAATTGTAAGCTACACTTCCTGTCTTTTAGAGTGCCTTTAGCAAGGCCAGTGCATGATTTCTAAGGCTAGATCCTTTATATACAAGGTTGTATGTATGGACTTCATACAGAAAAAGTAGTGTGGCCACAATGGTTTGAACATGCAGTGCAAAGGGTTGCTACTATCAAGCCAAAGGCAGAAGTTTGGGCTGCTGCCAGGTTCGCCACGTGCTGACAGTTCGGTCCGTCTAATTTGTGTTTCCATACATTAAAGTTGAGATTTATCTCTTACCCTTTGGTTGTGTTTTCATTGTCTTTACTCCACATGAGAATTATCTTACTGGGGTTTTTATCTTGCTGCTACCCACAAAACTCATCGTATTTAGAGAACCGTACAATCTTTTTTGTCAACTAATCACTTCTTTAATCGCTGGGCTGCAAACCTGCCTAAACTCTACTCCCGCATTTGCACTCACACTATTAATATAATCATGAGCACTCAGAAGGCAGAGTCTCAAACATTGCAAGTTACACATCTCTGGTTCCTTAAGCTTTTTTTAAACACTTATTTATGGGCAAGGTATAATTTACACCACCTTATGTATGGCTGGGCAGGTGGTACACTGCGACCGCTGCTCCTTATATCAAATACGCTAGTATCATTGTGAGTGGTGCCCACTTTTCCCCACCAATCATATTTTCACCTGTTCCCTCTCATCATAAGATTTGACTGAGAGCTCTCTGGGACAAGGACTGTTGTTTGCTTTTACTGCTGCTATATGTACAGCACCTAACATACTTCCTGACTGAGGCCACCGGGAAAAATTATATGGAAACATCTTAATTACTTATAGTGAAACGCAGAGACCCTTGAGAACTCAGTGGCCTAAGCTCCATGGAATAAATTATTTTCGTTCCTTTTTCCTTTCAAAGCTATACATGTCACATAACTTACTATCTCAACTGGAACAACTGCTAATGCTCAGCTTAAGCCAGTGGTCAGTGAACATTGTACCTTTGCCTGCACAAAGGGAGGCAGGCAGTACGCACAGGCACAGCTTTTCCCAAGGCAAATCAGCCACTGCAGGTCCCAGAGCTGCTGGTATATTCCATGAATGCTGAAGTCATGTGGAATTTTTTTAATTCTACAACGAGATTGCTCGAGTTTCTCAAGTTCAAAAAGTTTCCAATTTTAGGCAAGTAAGAATTGTGGCAAGATCTCGCATTTAGCAACAACAATTCCTCTCAGTGAATTATCCCACATCCAGACATTTTCAGGGATTGTCCAAAAGCTTTTCAGCTGGCAGGAAATAAACTATTTCCTTCTTCAGCAAAATGTAACTCCCTAATGAGTTTATTATCTTACAAACAGTGGTGTAAATGTGAACTTTGATACAAAGACAATAACATCTCCCTTCTTCTGAAAACTATTAACTGGACCTACTCAGCACCCAAGACTACAGGCAATTAGTCCGAGAACACAGGTTAGAGAATTTAAATTGCCACAGTCCATTACTTTTTGCAGTTATTTACAAAATAAGTATAAAATTTGCCTGTTCATTTTGATGATTGCATCTTTTTTGCTCTTTTTGTGCTAGTGAAATAATTTCAAAAGATGGATAATGACAGAGATCCAGGTGCTAAAATCCACTTTTATAAGGCTCCACGCCTTATACTGTATTAAATAGCTGATGATCAGAGAATAAGAACATATATTGCCAACAAATGTATAGGAAAACCATGATAATTGTTTACTGCAAAGTCATGCAGGAATCATCACGTTGGATCAGGCTGCTTAACAATTCCTCCCTAACAATGGTAACTTTTGCAAAGACTAGATTGAAAATTTGAATACCATGAGCATGTTCCACCTATACTCAAGACTGGACTTTTAAGCAAAAATATTTTTTTCCTTTGAAGAAGCTTCCATCCCTTTATACTAGAGACAACAAGGACCAGCGGTCCACAGAAAGGGTCAGTAGAGTTTGACCAAACAGAAAACCACACAAAACCCACTTGTAAACCAGTAATATTTCATCCAGAAAGATATGTTATCTACGTGGTCAGATACATATGTTCTTATCTTTGTTCAAATCAAACAAAATTTAGGGTTTTTTTAAACACTATATTTACAACCTCCTGTTCCTTGCTTAGATGGCACATCCTAATCTTAAAGCCCAATTTCTCTTGTTTTGCAGGTGTTCAGGTTTCAATTCACAATATCACAGCTCTAACAGGCAAAGTTATCCACAACAGCTCCCCCAAATTAGACAATTCATACGAGCTACTAGATGCAGTCCACATGTTGGAAAACAATACCAAGTCAGCCAATATCAACCATATTCTGTAACAACTTGCCAGGGCCAAGGTGCCAGGCGTCCTCCTGTACTGGACCTTCTCTACGTCTCGTTGCTCAGAGGCTGTGACTCTGACAGAACAGTATTGTAAAAATCTGGATTAAATCTAGCAAAGAAAGAGATCATTTATAAGTCATCTGTGGGTACATTCTGTCTTTGGTATGTGGCTGAAACTCCCATTAACACTAACATGAGCTACGCAGGCCTACTGATGGGTGAATTATACCCCTGACAGAAAGTGGTTTTTTGCTCGATGGATTTTCTTTGATGAACTTGTTGGCTACTGCACAGTCATGTGTATATATTTAAGTATTTCTCTGTGTGTACGCATTTGTATATCTCCACAGTGATGATGTCAGTTTGACTAAAAATGCAGATAAAGCATTTCTTAAGCCAAAATGGGCCAAAGCTAATTTTCCCCATACAAACTTCGGTTTGGCCCTTATTTATCAAGACCAGAAAACGTTTGACAGAAAAGGGGATCCAAATTGGTTATCCCAACAAAAAATAGAAGTTAGGGCCTTTCTTAAGACTTACTTTATAGGAACCGTATGCACAACTTTCACTTTCTAGAAAGTGGTTTTCTCTTGAACACACATCAGAACCATTCATCATCATATAATTGCAAGTTGTCAGTCAGAGCCGCACCCTTCATGCAGTGGCAGGCCGCCAACACATCTGTCAGAAGCACTCACAAGCTTCCGTGTATTATTGTAATCCCCTACAAAAGGAACAAGCCCATTCATCCAGTCCACATTTTCCAAATCGAATGACGACTGTAAACCCTGAGCCTGGAAAAATAATAGCACTTACCCTAAAAATGCCACACTTGTCAGGTGACCACAGGCTAAATGCCAGAAAGCAAATATGAAATCATTCTAATCCCTACATGTAAAGCATAGGGTTTAGGGAACTGGGTTCTTCGTGCATGAAAGAGGAAAGCTGGGTTCTGTGTGTACAACAAAGTGGTCTCCAATGGTGAAACAGGGTGCGGGGATAAATCATTGTACCCCTTCTGCAAACACTCCCCTCTTGCACTCCAGACTCCATTAGGAAAAATTTCTCCTTCTTCCTTAACATTTCTATTCTCTTTTTTAGCTTCTTCTGTTTCCTTTCTCCTTTACCTAGAATCATCTAGTCTTTGTGTTAACACATACTCTTTTCTCCTTTTCCTCTTTTCTCCTGTACCTCTTGAAAGACGCATTCTGCTCAGACAGACTCCACAGGTAACACCTCAGGGCCAGCCTGGATTTAGTGAACCTGAGGGCTTGGGCCAGTGAGTCCAAAGCAGGCAAGATTCTCTTCTCAGAAATGCTGTTAAGGACTTTCATGGAGAATTAAAATAGCTTTCAAGGAATTAAACACTGCTTTACATGGGGCTTCAGAAGCTTATTTGCAGAGTATATGCATACAAGAGCCACAAATACTTTGGAGAATGAAGTAGAGTAATAAGCTTTACCTCTCTACTGCCACTAGCTCTTTTGCATTCTCTCTCTGGAAAAGTGTGGCAGTTCCACGTTCAGAAACATTGAGTGAAACACATGCCATTGCCCTTCAAGGCAGCAATGCAGCCACATGAACCTAGCAAGACCTTCAGAGCAGCTTTGCTTCAGCAGGTGAGGCTGTGGATGGAGCCTAATGCTTCCCTCTAACCAGCCAGCTCTTTATATGTGCTTAGATAGAGAGGTGAAACCGTGACTCCTCTCTGACCCCCCTTCCAATAATTTGCCCCCCAGGAACTTTAAAGAAGCAGGAGCAGACAGTCAGCATGCATGCCCAACCATAATGATTGGGCTGTTAAATTGTATAATTGGGCTTTGTGCACTCCACTCTGCTATTGGGCATTTTTATCAGCCCTTGATACAGGCAGAATGCATATTATATATACAGACATATACAAACACACATTTCTGAAACAATTTGAAAGATATATGATGGCTGACCTGCTACAAAATTTATTTCCAAGAGCAAATAGAGAAAACATTACTCCTGAGTGATACAGCCAGGAGTAAATTATACCATCTCACTGCACAAAGGAAGATAAATATCGTAACAAATCAACTCTCAGCTGTGCTGCATACCTATATTCACACAGTGTTGTTGTTCAATCTAGTGTTAAGAAAAATCTAACAATTCTCAGACTATCTCAAAAAAAAGTCTCTGACTACTGTTAAACTACCACACAAGCATGAAGAAGCTGCAGAAACTGCTCTGCTTACTCCTGGACAGTCACACAGACTAGTCGAGCTGGTCCACCCCATTGGAATGAAGCTGGAACACAGGAATATCCGAATTTATCATCACACTCCTGCAAAACATGCTGGTTTTCAAAACACCAGTGGGGGAATAATCAATCCCTCAATCCTTTCATGACTCAGTTTCTTAGATAGAAAGATCATGTTTTTATCTCACGCAACTACTGAAGAATTTAATTCTTTTGCAAAATGGTAATACAAACAATTTAAGCACAATAGTATCTTTTTTTCAATTACACTATCTTAACTTTTACATATTTTCAAACTACACCATATTCAGTAACTCTTAATTTTTGGTATGAATGAAGACCAAATTTCATTAAATCTGAATGAAATTAATTTGGGGCTTGAGACATCATTAGGTAATAATATCTGCTGTAAACTGGGTAAATCAAGATAAATGAATGCTTTCTCTTTTTTTTTTTTTTACGTACATATATATATATGATACTAAATACACACAAATATAAGTACAACATGTGGTCAACAAGAAATAAATAAAACTGAAAACACTTTACAACTGCATGGCAGGTATCCAAACTAAATTTCAGGTAGCAGATGGCATGAATAGGATACATGTGAGAAACAGGCAATTTCAATTATCTCTGAATAGTTCATAAACAGGAAAATTTGGCAAACCACAATTTTAAAAAAATGGACTTGAAAAATAACATCGTGTAATAGAGATAACTGAATTGAAAACATAACAATGCAAAGTTATTAAGCTCATCCTGACCATAATTTCATAATGAGTATTAAATGATTACATCTGACAGAAAAGAGTTGCTCCAAATACTCATGCCTGGAAAACGTAATAATTAATTATTCCAAGTAGGGCTCAGAATTTCGTTTTAGTTATTATCATTACCAAAAGTGGCCAAGAGATCCTGCTCACCAAGTCCCTTCTTAGCTTTTGTGCAATCTACAGATGAAAAAAAAAAAACAAACAGTAGAATCTGGACCCGGTCATTTCTTCAAACAGTTGCTTAGACAAATTTCAGTGGGGTTTATTCAGCAGAGGTCAGATTTGCCCACAGATGTCATGCAAAAATCATATTGGTTTGAGCCATACAGTGAAATAAGGTGCAAAAAGAAACTATGTTTAAAATCTGTTCTGAATCATGCCTGAGGAGAATCTGGCCTTCACGAAAGAGTTTGCTCTCCTTTTAACTTATCTTTTGGAAAAATCAAAGGTGTCAGGTGGATCTCTGAAATTTCAAAATTTGATAAGTAGGACAGTGGCTAATTTCCTAAACGTTTCATTGAAATGCTTACAAATGCTGTGTAGGGTCACCCAGGCAAATCACCTAGGAATCAGTTCATCAGACATTGTACTATTGCTTTCATACTCCCCTCCCTAATTCTCCTTTCCACATAAGAAATGTGTCAGACATAAAGATCTATTAGCTCAAATCCCTTAAGTTATTCAGATATCTAAATACGATTTAAGTGCCTAATTGCCATTTGTGTAATTGGGAGTTAGATAGCTAAACAATAGTTTGGGTGTCTGTATTCCACTGAGATGTAAGCTTTTCTGTTAATGAAACTCTCAGCATTATCCCTATGAAAAAATGGTAAAAGAGCTCTCAACCATTCCATTCTTAAGCTAGATTAAAGATGAAACCAAATAAAAGGAAAAATCCTGCCTGCATAAATATAGGCAGGATAAAGTATAATTTTCACTGAAATACATATAGAATTTTATTTTTCAGATTTGCTGTTAGCAGACAAGATAACACCTCCAAGTATCAGAGAAGAAAGGAAGAGTTTATTGACGACTGTGATTCCAGAAACATTAAGTAAGAATCAGAGAAGCTTTTATCCAGTTCAAATGATAAGTATTTCTCTTTTTTCATGCTAATAAAGAGAATTTGATCCCTGTTAAAACGGAAGGTTGTTCAAGGGCTTTATCAATAGCACCTTCAGCCTGGCATAATAGAGGCACAGCAAAATCAACAGATGCTTCTGAGCATCTCAATAACCGAGGTCTGGGTCTTTGAAAGAATGACTAGTTTGCCATTTCATAACTGTCATTTGAAAGAGGAAAAGTGTTGTTTAATGACAGCTGGGTTTTACTGCCCAGATGAATTGGAATTATACATAGAACCCATGTATTTTATGTACGTTGAATGCTTGTGAACCATATTCATACATCCGTGCGCTTATAGCTAGATACAGATACATACACAATTCCAGTATTTAAAAAATGGCCAGAAGTTTTAGGTACGGTGCTTGAATCAAATTACATCTCATTTTCAAAGTTGGTGGGCCCAGTAGTTTTGGAAGTTGAAGTTGTAAGTGCTGAACACATCTCAAAAATCAGTCCCAGTATGTTTCAAGTTAGGCATCCAAAGTCAGTAACCACAACTGATCATTTGGGTCACTGGAAAGTATGTTCACAGTATACACAACTACAGACTCAAGACACTATGAGCTAAATATCACTTCCATCAGAAGAAAAGGCTGTTATATAGTACCTTTCAGACAAAGCAATATAGGAGCCACCAGCTGCGAATATGTTTTTAGAATTCAGAGCCTCCCTGGGGCGAGTCAGCTACTTCTTTTGGGGAGCTTAACCCTTTCTCATCATACCTCAGACAGCCCTTTCGCAGGTCCTTCTACCATGACTTACAAAGCCTATGCCGTACCTCCTATCTTGGAAGGTTGGGACACAACAAAAGCTACTAAGGCGTTGTCAGAAATGTCAGTAGCCACTGCATACATTAGGAGCCCCAGTCAAGCAGGGATCTCTTGAGCCCATGAGTCCTGTCCTCAGTAAGTGCAGGTAACCATACAATAATCAGCAGCAAAGTCTGCCAAGTTCACCAAGCTCCATGTGGCTATTCACTTGAAAATGAACATGGTTCTGATTTCAGAGTGGTTGTAAGAGCGAAGGTTCAGCAGACTTGGGCTTAATGTCATTTT
>NC_068955.1:18596536-18641536 GCF_026419915.1 Harpia harpyja | reverse complement strand
AGGATATTTCAGCTCATGTTTTAGCATGCTCCTATTTTTTTACTGTAACAGGGCAGTTGTTGGAATTGGTTATAGTGAAGAACAGTAAACATATAAAAATTCTCAACTCATGAAAAAGGCCCAAGTATTTTTAGAACTTTGAAAAGAACAAATTCTGTTCAGTCTCCATTTTTCTACTAGTAGCTTGAAATGGATCCTATCAGCTAGATAGTAAAGTTCATACACAATCAGATTCTACACCACAATTGTGTGCAGTGAGAAAGAGCACAAAGGGTTAACATAACCAGTTTTATTCTGTGCCTAATGTTATTTTCAAATATGGTGATTTGGGGTGCCTTTTATTTTGGATAGGGAATATAAAAAAAAAAATACAGTCCCAAATCCAGGCTATTTTTTAAAATACTGGCATCAGCTATGTCTACTTGAACTTAGAAACATCTACTTGATGAAAATGCAAAAATTACTGAAGTGACAAATCACACCCACACCCCAAAACAGACTTGCCTCCTTTTCTCTTTTCTTTTTTCTGTTCTTTTTTCTATTCCTTTCTGGCATCACACCAGGAAACATGCGGTGGAATAATATCCCGCACACTCTTACCAGAGGAAAAGACACATGCATCTCAAAGGATGCAAGCATGCAATGCTACCTTGGTACCTTAAAATGGAATATCCAACTGGTGCTCCATCTGTCAGCTGCAAGACAGCAACAGGTAACCAGAGGTAATATTTTATTACTCGTACTAAGTTGATTTCACTAAGGAGGGTAACTGCATTGTTTTCCACTCAAAGAAAATAATCAAGAAATGGCAGGCAACCCTAGTGATTTGTTCAGCTTAGAAATACATTCTGACTCGTAGAAAGATGCTGGTTAATATTTTAATAATGGAAATCCTCTCCAGTAAGAGATGTAGAAGAGCTACAAAAAAACAGTACAGATGAGAAACTTGAGCCAGTTTGAAAGCAGTGAACGCCAATGGCCACAACTGTTACTGACTTGTAAACAGTGTAATTACAAACAAAATTTCCACTGAAACCTCCAACCTTCTTTTATTTATCAGATACTTGTATAATGCTCACATAATTTTAGATACTGTGGTATGTTAAAGACAAAACTAGAGGCCTTCTATTCTCTAAACAGATTTTATCCTGGTATAACCCCATTAGTGGACTAATTTTATGTGAGCTACAGTAGTATCAACTGATATAGTTTGTATCTCAGAATTTTCTATGTGTGTTTGTCCTCTTAGCAAAGATATCATTTGTGTTCCATCACTTATTTAAAATGTCACTATAGCCTGTTCTTCACTTCTGTTTGGAAATACCTACCCATTTTTACCAAGTTCTCCTACCCATTTTTCAAAATAAAGTCAATAAGGCAAGTGGAAAAATGATTTTATATAATGATAGTAAAATTATAATGTTATTATATTCTCATCCTCTGATGACTGACTCCTTCAGTAGGAAAAATGCTGAGAAGTTTTAATTTCTCAGCACACACGTCTGCATTTCTAACAACGGTAAAACTTCTAGAGAATGATTTTGAGCTTTCCTTGAAGAAGGACTCATATGTTAAGGTCTAAATGTCTAATCAAGATAGCAAATTTTAGATATTTTTCATCACATAAAATTATTCCATTCTATTTTAAGACAGTCTTGATTCTAATAAGAATCTCCAGCAGCACTCATCTAATATCATTATGCACTGGCAAAAATGTTTTTGTTTGCACTCACATAAAAGGGAAAGAAAAGCACATTGCTTATTAATATCTACTGAATTGTTTAAGAGGATTTTTAAGATACAAGTTAAAAGAATTTCATAATTTCAATTTCTCCTTTTCATTTAATAGTAGACATTCATTAGGACCCACACACTGTAATAAATTATAATAATTTCAAACAAGAATTAAATTACTAGGTACCTAGTGAAAGAGCCATTTTTTCTTAGGTACCCTGTAATCTAACTGTCAGATTTAAAATCTATTCCCAATCAACTCTTCACAACATTCACATTTATTCATCTATGCTAAATTAATAAAAGGTGTGAATAATACTGACAAAATTGATCATTATTGTTCATGTAGATTTAGAAAATTATAAGGTAATCTAAAATATAAAAGGAAGTGAGGGAAACTATTACAGTTCTTATAAATAAATTCATCCTTTGCTATATTTTTCTTAAATCAGGAAAAATCTTCAACAAGAATTTATTTAGATTGACTAGCAAAGCCATTTAATAAATTGCACATTTTCGAATAGAACTACTTTTTTATTTCAAAAACTATTAAAAGTTGATGGTGACTCTAATGCAACATAAGAGTTCACCCAAAATCTGAAAAAGTAATGCTGAAATACCAAGAAGGCTACCCAATGTCCAACTGCATACAAAATTTTTGTTGGTTGAACCTAGGATATGCTAAGCACCTTCCACGAGTTCCTGAGCGAGCTCAAGTAACACAGAAGTAAACGGGAATTGAGGACACTCAAAATCTCTTGGAATCCAGAGCTGACTGAGTATGGCAACTCTGAAAAACAGGGCGAGCATCCCTCCCCTTTATCTGTGTAAACAGATGTAAGAGGGGACAGCATTCTCCAAGGAATTAAAGGTATTATTACACAATCACCTTTCCTTATATCCAGACTTACCAGCAACCAGAAGTAACCACTGGATATTATTACAGCTCTGCGTAAAACCAAAGACAATGTCTATATTAGACTCTCCTGTCCTTTGCCCATTTGCAGTAATTCCTACCATCTAACCTCACTGACCCTCTCCCCCCTAACGGGGATCCCTGCAGATAAAGTAAAGCATGTCAGCATCTGTTCCCATTCACACCGATTTTAATTTACAAAAAGAGCTTTGCTATTTTCAGAACAGGCTCCAGAGCACAATGACAGATTTAAGGCCTTTAATGGGGTTGCGTTTTGAGTGTGTCAGCGTTTCATACTCACCAGGACTATGATTCTAAGGGGCTGCACCAAAGGAAGCTGCGGGGGGTTATGGAGCCACAGCAAGGGTGTTCTCACTACAGCGCTATTTACCTATAAACCAGCCGACAAAGTTTCAATGTCCTTAACAAACCTCTGCGTTTGCTGCTTTGACCAGAAATCAGAGATCCAGAGCACTGGTGATACAATTCCTTCTCTTCCCATTCTCATTCTGTGCATTCCTTCTACCACCACACATCTTTCTGAAACTCGGCGTGTATTACTGGGGGTATGTTTTCCAAACTGCTTTCTCATGACATAGCTCTGTTCTTACTGACTGTTGAACCCACCGATTTTTGTGAAAGCAAAGCCAGGCCAAAGCTCTGTGTGGGTTTTGGGTCTTGTTTCTGATTTGGTTTTTTGTTTTTTTAAACACAGCCTTTGGTCTCTCCTGCTCTGCCATATTACAAATTTCACAATAACTAACCATCAGTTTTCTAACGTTCTTTTAACTGGAATTTATTTATAGACTACCCTTGTAAATCTAAAGAACTTACTCATCCTACTAGAGAGTTTCAGAGCACGCAGACCGTGAAGATCACAGTTGTACAAAAACAATTCACAGAGTTTCAGGGAATTCATAGTGACTCAAAATAAATTTTTCCATCTCCTCAAGAGGGTTTGGTTGGGGCTTTTTTTAAGATATACAATATGAAGAACAACTTGGAGAAACAATGCACAAGTTGTGCTGTAATCACGTAACAGCTAAGACATGAGCAGCTGAGCAGAAGGAAGATGGGCAGTGGAATGCCATGCAGTAATCAGCACTGTTGACTAATCAGAATTCGAGACACTAGAAGGTAATAAGGGTATTATAAAGAATGGCTTATTGAAGGAGCAGCTGTTTATGTGTAGCTCACTGTTTAAATGAGTTCCACTAGATTGCCATGGTATGTTTTGGTAAAAAAGTTTCACTCCAAAAAAAAAAAGAAAAAAGATATTATGTCAGGAAGAGCAAGCACGAGGGAGCAAATATCTGGGTATCACGACCGCAAGTACATTAATAGAAGCAGTTATCTAGGTACTGGGGACTTCTAAAAAATGCCATAAATTCAGTGGCCCTGGAAGTCACAAAAGAATATTCATTACTTAGGCAAAGCTTAAATGTCATCTTTGTTAGCCTCCACCACTGAGTGTTGTTGCCATGGGCACAAGAGCTGAGGTGGTTATGAAGGGTAGTAGACAAAGAGGAAAAAAACAAGGGAAAGTATAACTAAAAACAACTATAGAGCCATTTTAAGACATGTCTATTTGCACCGGCAGCCAATAAAGACAATAAATAAATTCAACCTAATTTACAAAACAAGCCAATTTTAATATCCCTCCACATAAACAGAATAATAAAATAGTGCTATGATCTCAGCTAGGAAAATCTAATTAAATAATGTAAAAAGACCAAAAATAAAAACAATATTCAAAATCGGACCAGTGAAAGCAACAACTCACCGTAACTCTCAGACAATAATCAGTTGTTCGAATCTATGTGCCATAGGGTTGTTCAACAGTTTTTTGTTTGCTTGCTTGTTTTCAGAAACCAACTTACAGTTTTGGTTTTAAAAATATCTTTGAACTGTTGGGAGCAGGAAGGAGACTGCCTAATAGTAGTGGAAATTTATCATAATCCATTATTTAAAATATTCTACTTTGGACAGCAAGGGCTTGGTAATATTTAAAAGCAGTCAGCAAGCAGTGGAAACTCTGGTATCTTTTGTAACAGTTCACATGTCAAACTGGCAGAGTGCCCACAGTGTACGGCAGAAAAATCTATTTAATGTCTGCCCCACAAGGCGACATGAGGCTTGATTGGCAGAAAGCAGAGAGTGGCTTTTGATCATGTGTCCTAACAAGCAGTTCCAGCTCCTGTCTCTTCGGCTGAACGGCTCCACATTACCTATTCAAACAGAAGTGACAGGCCACTGCACTACTCTTTGGCTCTAGTCTCACGCAGTGGGAGCTATGCTGGAGACAGAGCCACTGATTAAATATATCACTTTTTCAAGACAAGCAGGTTGTCTGAATCAAAGTTGGACAGAATAGACTCAACATTACTAAAAGAGGATATAAAACTGGAGTTGAGTGATGTTAGGCCAGTTTGTACAGCCTCAGGGATTCACAGACTGACAAGGGGAATAAGGAACAGCAGAACTCATAAAGCAGGGTCAGAAATTAGCTGTGACACCTTGGCCATTTTCCCATCACTTCAGGGCCACTGTGTTTCAAATCCTGTAGTCTCTTTTTGGCTTTTTTTTTAATGATTTTGTGTGCGGGGAGGGGGGGCATAAAAATCGCTAACTACCGAAAGTTGCAAATTGCAGTTTTACAGTAAAAGATAAAATATTAGCCACATTTTCCCACCTAATAGACAGTGTTTTCTAATTAGATTGGGGCTTTTTCCTTGTATTCTCATCAGCCAAATTATTGTCATCAAATAATTTGTTGATACAGCACTAGCTGCTCTTGCTCTAAGGAATAACTGAAAGCTGGGGGAAACGACTGAACAGAGATATGTATTACATCGCCTTGTTAGTTCATTAACAAATTGGTTTGATTTTTGAGGTTATATGTCTGGCCACTGTCTGTTGTGTTATCTGATACACAGACACAGAAAGGCAACAGACATGATATGTTGTCTCTTCGTTATATCACAGAACAACAAATACAATGAAACTTGGAGAAGCCAATGCTCCAACTAAATTTTTAATTAAAAGTGTAACTGCAGATATAATAAAACCTATTAATAAAGCTGCAACAACTGCATTTAAACAGCTAAAAACACACAAACAGTCCACAGAGGAAACAGAAACTGAAGTAAAGGAAGCTTATTTTACTTGGTGATGCATGTGCATGCCAGATCTATAAAATTACTACCGGGCTATTCAAAGTTCTGTAAAAAGATGTTAAAATTATGATACAAAAACTAGACAGTTTTTTTCCAGGACTACTCCTGCAGTAATTCCATTGAAATTAATAGAGTCATCTCAGGAATAAACTTGGTTCAATATTTGTTTTTCACTACAGCAAGTTGTTCTGACATTTTAACAAACTTCTGCCCAATGTGTTAGTTTTTGTTTCACTGTAAATATTTAAAAGTAATCTGCTTGTTACATATTTAAGATATGATAAGAACTGTTAAGACCTACTCTGAGAACCAGAGCTGTTTTAAATATTGAAAATGGAGGTAAATTTTAAGATAGAGTAGAAAGAGCCGAATCCTGTCCTTATACATATCCTTTAACACATACAGCATAGCAATAAATGCAAACAGAATTCTGTCTTAAGGTGGTATTAGACTAACAAGAAATTCAGTACAGAGCTCTCGATGTTTTTGGTGCCACTGCAGGCTCTCTAGACTGTAGTGTTCAGAGTTCCTCCAGATGGGTGAAAAAGCCTGCTTGCTTCAACATTTTCAAACAAATGAAAGACAGAAGAGTATTCAGGATGGTTTTTTTTAGTTTCAGTGAAGATCATGATTCACCGTAGAAGGTGATGTCACATCAAGTTCTTTAGGAAATGTGAGCAGGCAGCAGTGCATTTTAGCTTCATGTTGAAATACAGCAAATGGTTATGTAAAGCATTAAGTAAAACAGTTAACAAAAAGCAAGATGAAAATAAACAGGCATTCATACATAGGGCACTGTGCCCAGGAACTCTGGGCACCTATGTAAGTAAAACTAAAAATACATTATGATTAATAAAAGAAAACAGCTATTAGATACATTCCAAAATGCTAGGCTGTAGAACAAGACATTTTGGCACAGCTTTACTGATTGGCAGCCCACGTTAAAGACCGACCCAAGACTGCAGTGGAATGGGTGCTGCTAGTCAGGACGGAGCAATGCTAACAGGAGCTATCTGCAGATGTTTACACAGTACTTGCCCTCACAACTGTTTTTAACAAGGGCTATTATCACAGTCTGAACTCTACAGAAACACCACCACTTTTTTATGTTATTAAAGTAATAAGGAAGAGGGAGGATTTTGACACATTAACAACTATTAACTCTTGCTTCATTTTGGAGATCAACATGCCAATGAGTAAATAAGGAAGAAGCCTGGCTACAAATGGGAATTGGAAGGATTCATCACAATCCAAAACACACTTACAAAGCACAGAAACATGTAGTTCAGAGTATTGAACTACGTTTTGTTCCTGGTTTTCACTTGGCGCTCATCAGCTATGCACTGGGAAGTGAGAGCACACACGCGGGACTAAAACTCAAATGATACAGCTGAACAGGACTCAGACAGGCCTTGAGCATACTACCGGTGAAATTCAAGATAAAGCCCTTCTTGGCTTTAAAGGTACCAGGATCAGTCCTACAGTGCAGAACTAGAGGCCTTAAAATAAACCATATTTAAGACCACACCTGGGGTCCTGTGTCCAGTTCTGGGCTCCCCAGTACAAGAAAGATATGAGCATACTGGAGAGAGTCCAGCAATGGGCCACAAGACAACCAACTGATTGGAGCATCTCTCATACAAAGAGGGGCTCAGAGAGCTGTGAGTGTTTAGCCTGGAAAAAAGCAGGCTCCAGGGGATAATATATAAATATCTGATGGCAGGAGCAAAGAAGACAGACCCGCACTCTTCTCTGTGGTGCCCAGCAACAGGCCCAGAGGCAAAGGGCATAAATGGTAATACAGGAAATTCCCTTGAAAAATAAGAAGAACCTTTCTTATCGTAAGGATGACCAAATACTGAACAGGTTGTGGAGTTTCTGTCCTTGGAGATACTCAACAACTGATGGGACACAGCCCTGAGCAACCTCTTGTAGGTGAGCCTGCCCTGAACGGAGCAGGGGTTGGACCAGACGATCGCAAGCGGTGCCTTCCCACCTCAGCCACTCTGTGATTCTCCAGCTCTATGAAACCAACAGCAAAGTGAGTGCAGGAGAACATGGATAGATCGTCACTGAAATAAACACAGTAAGGATCTTTCATGTATTGGCTGATACACTTGGAAGAAGAAAGGTGCTTTTAATGATGACATCCTAAATTTTATGATGCTGAACTGAGCAGTTCTTTGTAAAAAGGATAAATTCAAAATCAAATTTCCTCCCTCACATTCTAAAACATTCTAGAAGATTTCCAAATCTTTTAAGCTCAAATTCTTCCCATTACAAATTTCAGGGAAAATAAAAATGTCTAAAAAATACTTAACACTTAAATAAAGTAGTATTTTAAATGGAAAAAATTGACTACTTTTTTTTTCCTAATTCTTACTTGTATTTAATAATACACAAAAGTAATACTGACGTTGAATAGATTTAGTCTCCTTAGCATAATATTTGTTTGGGGTTAATTAGCACGGCTGAAGACTAATCTTAATAATTGTTTGTTGTTTCCACCAGAGGCAGGTTTCCCTCATGAAAGAATAGGCATCTTGGAGCTTCAGACTAAAACACAGAGGTGAGAGTAGCTGCTCTCTCCGACAGATGAACAAGACAGCCTGAGCATGTAGCTGCCTCGTGCAGCCAGGCAGCGAATGCCTCTGTCTCTCTTGTGGCAACCAAATAAAGTTGTCAAAATTATTTTTAAGTAATGATAAGGTATCTAAACCAAATACTGTATAGAAAAATAAGGAATATATCAGCATTTAAAATGTATATGCTGCTGAGCATTTTTACTGTCATTTCTTTAAGAAAAGTAGATCTAATTAGCTGTACCTCTAAAGTGCGTACCTAGCATTTTTATTATGTATTATAACATTTTGCTTAGAGTTGACATTTTTATTCTGACAAGCACTGTCTGGAGAGCTCTCAATAAATAATACATTTACAATTTTCAGTAAATAAGCACTGGACACAAATCGTTATCCTTACTTACAGCTGCCCCTCTCTAATAGTGCTTTTACAAGTAAGGTGACTATTCAGTCTAATGCAATACTCTCAGTGCTGGAAAGATATTTTCATTCATTACCCCAGTCACAAGCACTTAAAGCACTTTTAGGCCCTGTTGCAAAACAGCAGGAATGGCAAAGCAAATAAGACCAACTAAAACTAAAGTTCATCATGAAAGAAATCTCGGGTCATTCACCCTACAGAACTTGGAAAATACAATGGCATACAAGATCGGCCACATTCTAGGCCTATCTTTCCCTCCTATTTTTATATTTACATTAGCAAATTTAGGAAGGGAAGTATTGCAGTCTAGTCCCTAATATTAACCTGATGACTACAAAATGTATTTCAACTCCCATTTTAAAGCATGATCTGATCATAACCTTGTTTGTGTCACAGTACATCAGAAACCAATGAAGTTTGAATTTATTTTTCTGCTGCCAAGATCACGCAACTGAAGCAACTCTCCATATTTTTACAGCTATTTACTCACTTACGTTCTTCACCACAGAGCCCAATGTCAGTTGTACCCATTCATACTGAATTTGCCTTTCTTACTGCCCTAAGGAAAAAGCTGGCTTTTTAGATGTGCTTTTTTAATAATGCTTTCGTAATACTAATAACACACAAATAGTGTAAAGATAGCAGATCTTATACCATGTCTAAAAGGAGACAAAAATGTAGAGGAGCATAGTGCAGAAAATTATACAAAAAAGGAAGCATGGAGACAATTTATCACACAATAAAAATTAAATTAAATTAAATTGTATCCAGCAGTGGACAATGTCAGAATTGAGAGGTACAGTGGGATTAAAGAAAAAGATGACATGGCCCCTGAAGGTAAGACATTGGAAAACAGAGTCATTGGGTAGGAACTGGTTGGAATGGTCAGTAGATGCTGGCATTGAGAACATTTTGGCCTGTTTCAGTTTAATCTGTCCCTGTATACAGCTCAAGTTCATAGACAACGAGGAAAGGCTGAAAGCCCATTTGTTATAATGAAAACGATTTTACTCATCTCAAATATTCAGGGCTGAATAAAGACATTTCCTCAATGTAATGTGAGCATCTCAAAATGGTGAAAGTAAACCTCTACCCAAAAATACATTGAAGAGTTATCATAGCTAGAAGGGATGTCCCAGTCTTCAGAACTGAGACCTGAATTTCAGACTCCCCACATCAGGATTTGAGCTGTGATCAACTCTGTTTATTAGCAAAAGCAATAATTTTGTAGAGGTGCAAAGGTACAAAGCTTCAACAAGAGAACAACCTGCATTGGGAAACTGAACCTCCAGAAAAGTAGAAGGTCCCTAAAATGCCATAGATTCTACATCTAGGTAACTGCCTGATAGTAACCAAGGTGTATTTCCACCTCACAGGTCCTCATGTGGCTATTTCCGTGCAACTTCCAGCAGATCCTATTACAAAAAATGCTACCATCACACTCGCCACATTCTTGTTGGTAATCCTGAATTAGAGCTAAGAACTGAAGGGACAGGATAACCTTTTAGCAAAAAAGATGGTCTCCATAATCTATTGACTTATTCATATAGATCTCATTCTTCCTGATACCTATGTAAAAGCCTGTACTGTTCCCCATTTCTGTGCCATGAACAAATAAAACTGAATGGAAACTTTCAGATGTAGCATGAGACATACTGAAAAATGCTGAAGAATTAGTATACTGTAATCCACACAGAACCTGAGTAATCACTAGAAGCTCAAATGCTACAACACTGGGCAAGATTGTAGTGTAGACAGCCAGATAATAAATGCAAAGATAAGGTGGAAAGGTGAAAACATGTGCCAGTTTCTTAAATAAAAATTGTGAGATAGCATTTAATCACAAAACAGTACTTTGAAAGACTTGAAGGATATAAGGCAGGAAATAATAAAAAATGCATAAATTCACATATACCTAGAAGGATAAATAAAAATATGAGACAAAATATTAATGACCAGATACAGTATGGTTACACAGGTTGGGTCTGCCTTTGAAAAAAAAAATTACCTAAACATATGTTGCATTCTAAATGTCATTAAAACAAGTTCATTAAATTTATTTATGCTTCAAACAAGAACAAATTTTTGATAGAAAAATCAAATACATCAGACAGAAATAAACTAGGCTGCATCTTCTTTTAGTTACCAGGAAAATAATCCTAGAAACGACTTTCTTTATGGTAATGTTCCTAAACAGTCCTAAATTACTTTAATTTAACACATTAAGACATAGGAATTCACTGTACACTTCAACAAATGAATTCTTAGAGATTTTATGATCTATAAAACTTCTCTAAATAGAAGAATATATTTTTCTAAAACTTCAACATAAATTGCAAGAAAAAGGAGTGACCAATGTGATTCTACCAAGATCATAGGATGAAAAAAAAAAAAAAAAGAGACAATGAGTTGCACTTTAATTATATGGTAAAGAGGTAAGTAATTCAAGAAAACAGCAGTTTAGGAAAATGTGCCTCATATCTCTCCTCTAGCTTGATCCAAGTCATCTATTTATTCTGTGGACTGTTGGGCTTTTGTGTTTTTATTTTGGAAGCACACTTGGAGCTTAGCAGAAAAATTCCTCAGCCTAAATGCTACCATATACAGCTTCTAACAAAAAGCAAGTAAAATATATGTATTAAATTAACTATATACATAACTGATTCTGAATTTGTTTATCAAAAATGATTTTTAAGAAGAAGAAAAGGGAAACACCATGAGGGTGGTACCTAGCAGATGTGGCAAGGTTTTTCAAAGATGATGAAAGGATTTTGAAGAAGGTGAGTTTTTTCCACATCCAAACAGCTTCTTTCTAGCTGAGAGGAACACCAGTTACCATTTACAATTCCATAAGTATCACAAAAAATAGAACAGTAGCATTAATTCATTTTTAACAATTAGTTTGCATAATCCTAATACCAAATCCCAGTAACATTTTCGAAGCCTTGAAACAGAACAAAATACCTATGGCCATCAAGAAAACTGAAGAATAAAGAACGGGGGTCTATAAATGCCAGGTGTATTAGGACAACCAGGGATCATGCCTTCATCAGTTAAAAGTGTGAGTATGGAGCACACCACAAGACAGATAACTTGAATTAAATCTCAGCAAAACTTCTGAAAAACATTCAAAAATATTCATTGACTACAGATAGTCAGTAGTTCACTTCTAGACCTCATCCACAAAAGAGAACTCCTGACGTAATATCGTTAAGGGTTGTGCTTAAAACTATACCAGAGGACAACAGTATATGCCTGAACTCTGTCTGTTCTCAGCTGTGGAAAGCTTAAAACAAAGAATACAAAACTGAAACTCTCCATTCCTTTAATACAATATAACACACACAGAATCCATTAAAAAAAAAAAAGAACCCAAAACAACAATAACAAAAAAACAAACAAAAAAACCAAAAGCCTGCATAAAATTACAACCAAAATGGTTTACCAGTGTCCAGTTATAAAACACAGTATGTGAAAGTTTAAGTTTCTTTACTTCCCAGTGAAGTCAACAGGATATATGTACATACTTGTGTGTGCAGTACTTGAGTATACTGTCCTTACTGGCATGATAGAAAATTTTAGAGGGGAAGTGTTAATCTATTTTAAGTCAATATAAAAGAAAGCCTTCAATAATTATTAGCTAATGAAAATGGAGCAATAAAAATAACAAAACACAAAATCAGAAAAAACACCACTACCAAGTAGAGTAGTAAGATTTTCCCTATTGCATATAAAATTAATAATACATGTGAATCCTTAATTTTTAATTTAGATATCTTTAGACGTATTATATATCACTATGAGTTACATATATCCACCTATAATGAGAGAGTACAAACAGGTGCACATGACAGAGAATAGATGGAAATTTATGAATATACTACTCTTTATATAGATGTTCATTATTCCAACATGCATACGTAAAAATCTTTGATCTCTGAATGTTCAGCTATGGTCTTCAAGGAGGAAACAAGAATGGGAAGCAGTTTATAAAAAGCTTGTGCTAGAATTGTGAACTGAGCTTGGTTGACAAATGATACTGTATACATCGCTCAGAATCAAGGTCAAAAGTGAATTAGGAATCCAGGCCCTGAGTAATGAGGGCTTAGCACTTAGCAGAAATGACATGCCCAGTTTCCAGCTCAGAAGTGCCAGCTGACCTGCCAACCTAGCATTCCAGATCTGAAAGGGGGAAATCTGCTCTCCTAGCTACAGTCAAGATGTGTACTACTAATTATTGCTTGTAGAGGCTTATGATGAAGTACAGTAGGACAGTTGTCTGGAAGCCAACTCTCAGCCTAGAATTCAGACAGCCCAGGCGATGTAAATCTATCTCACAAAAGTAATATAAGCAATATTCTGAAAGAAAGGTCTTTTACTGAAGGGGGATGGAAAGAGAAAGAAGCATTCTGACCATACTATCTAACATAAACTCTTCATTTGAGCTGTAAAGAGATTTAATACTTGATTGTACTGGAGGATACTTCCAAATTAAAAAGCCAGTAAAACAATCCCTCTGCTCATAGAAAAACTAAGATGATGAATATATTGAAGTTATCCAAAAGGCCCTAGAGTCTAGTGTTGTTGATTAAATTAGACACCTGTTCATTTCTGACCTCTTCTGTCTTACGAGAACACATGTTAGCAAAGTCTTCACATACTCAAATTAACTCTAAATATTTGTAGCATTCTTTTTTTCTTTTTTTTCCCCAGTTACAATTTTATCATCAATTTTCTCATTTCCAAATCATTACAAATTCAGACACAGGAATGCCTTAATGTACAAAGTATGCAAATACTGGACCATGAAGTCAAAAAATGTTGTTTATCCTGTAATGTTGGTAATCTTTGTTCAAACCACAAATAATCCTAAAAACCTACATACACCTAAGGTATATTCAGTCCTGTATGAGGCGCTCATGTTTCCAGTATTATACACAAGACATGACACTGGCTGAAGCACTATTATTAAAGAGAGATTAAAACAGCTGTACATTATGCTGAAGCACTCACTCTTTCCTTTACAAACAGACGGTCCTGGATTACAAGCAGCACTTGACCATTTAAATCACTACAACAACCAGATTTAACCAGCTGGGCCATATTCTCTTAGGCAATGCCTGTTGACCTCCTCAGTCACAGCTGCTCAGCTGAAATTCTCATTAGACAACTTATTTTCAGAAGCCAAGGGACTCTGATTAAATATATCTATTTAGACACCACAAAGTCTTTCCGTATATATTTCTTTCCCAATGTTATGAGGTACAACGGAGACCACAAGTAGTATATACAAGCATAACAGACATCTAATATCTGAAGGTACACCACAAAATATTTAAGTTTCTGACACCAGCAACTCATATTATTCAAATTCAGATCCTAGAGATGGACCAGAAAGTTACTACAATAACATTAAAAGAGACTTGTTGCTGTACTCGCGTGGGGGTTAGAGCAGATGACTGAAATTCTCGAGTTCTTTATTCCACTTCTAATTCTACAATTAACTTGACATATGACTGTATGTTAGCCCAATTCCCACAGCTACATCGAAGGTCATGGGGCTTCTCCCTATAAAAGATGCTACCATGTACTATTAATTTATTCAAAGGAGTGATGCAAGACTTCGAGCCCCCCAGATTTTACTCAGTAGTATACAGTAGAAATACATGTTTTTTCCCCATTACATTCATTAAAGCAATTATATTATGCTATCTATTTGCTCAAAAAATCAGCAGGTGTTTTTTTAATTTGGTTAAGCAATTTTGTGACAGATCAGGACTTTCTGTGCAAAGGGCTCCTCAACAGCATTGGCTGCACACCATTTTAAGAAAAGAACTCCATAGAAATCTATTTTAAAGGACAGATGTTAAAGAGCATCATGTATGGTACATGTGTGATTAGGCTATTAATTAGGTTGCTTTAAAGAGACTATAAGGTGGTAAAACATTTTCATAATCTCAGACCTCATTTCTCCAAATGACCCTGCACTGAGTCAGTTGCAGCACTCACAGTCACAACAAAGATCAGAGTCTTAACATCGTAATTATTTTTAAAATATTGTTTTATTCCAATCAAACAAGTATGGAGAGTTTACTTCTTTTTAATTCAGAGAAACCTCTGAACACTGAAATAGGTATTCAAACCTGTCATAAGAATTTTGGTATTCCTAGTCTACACAGAAGTTTAAAACCATGGAACTTCCTAAATGGAATATCCTGAAGAATTTCCAATCTTTCTATTAATGATTTTTCCATGTTAATTTATATGGTACAAGTCAGATGTTCATTAATTATTTTCTGTAAAATGGAAGTGACCTTTTTTTCTACAGAAAATGCTGGATGAATTGAAAAGAACTTAACATGAAGATACAGTCAATTACCTTTGAATTTACAGGCAGACTTTAGAATATTTTTCCAGTATAATGCAGTCCATAAAAGGCAAGATTATTTTATAGGTCAGAAATGACCTTTATTTCACAGCTGGTGAGAACATACAGCATGGAAGGCTCACACTTAGTGAGAGGCATCTCTCTGCTGTGTACATACCTCTCTTAAATCAACTAGTGCATACTGATACAGAGGAAGTGCAGAAAATTCTTGAGAATTCATACAAAAATAAGCTATGAAATGCTTGAATCCTTACAGTAAGATACTATGTTTAAACTTTTTGATGCACATTTTTATTAGCACACCATTCAGTATACTCCTGGAAAAGTCTTAGCTGTGGTGTCACTATAATCAACAGCAACTTGTATACTCCTGCAGCAAAGTATGAGCCAAGACCTTTGATTAGCATGGAGTGTCGAACGACTGTTACTGACTGTAAAAAACAACTTTGCCAAAGTAACATTTAAAATAGTTTTCTTAGTCTAACCACCAAATCTAAGAAAGCAATTTTTAAAAGAGTGATCTTTACAGCTGAAAACAGACAGATGGTAGTAAAGAATCTGGGACATTCTCTCTTTAGAGATGTTTCACCAGCTTCAGAAAGGACACCTATGGAACACATTTATCTGTGTGCTGGCATTTAACAATTATGCCAAGAAATTTGAAAGCCTACTTCCATCTCTACATGATTTTATCCCATATTTAAACATATTATTGTATCAGCATCAATTTTAATTGAAATTTACATTGTTACAGGGAGCCAAGGGATCCTGAAGTGCCCTGTTTGAAGTGCACTGTGACCATACCATAAAATTGAGGTATGAACTCATCGTATTGAACGTATTCATATTTCAAAGAAAAAAAGGGATCAAAAAGTTCTACTGCCTTGTGGTTCTACTATGTTACAAATACTCTTCCTGGGTTATTTTTAATGCCATAAATCAACACTGGTAAAATAACTAACAGAATCCACACAGATGCCTCCACACCTGTTTACCTATTTCAGAGCCTCCTCCTCTCACATCTTCCCTGGTTCAAACTCATGTATGAGCTCACAGACTAGAAGGTATTGTTGTAGAAGCAACCAAGACTTCATTCTATTTGACATGAAGAGAGATTTTCATAGTGGACCCTGACCATGTGCACACATATACTGATAAACTCATGCTCCACTTCTGTTTAGTTCCTATCAAGGCCAAAATCTTAGCAAAGTCAATGAAAATATCTGAATAAGGACTGAATACATAAACTGCTTTAGAGCTCAAAGATTTGTCTTCATTTTCATCTCTCTATTTTAACACTTGTAACAATACCTGAGCAGACTGTAAAAAAATGTATTTCTTCAACCACAGTTCGAGATGTATGGGTCAGAAGTAGGTAGTCTTTACACTTAAAACTGTTTCCCATTCTCCTAGCCATTTAAAAGAAAAAGAACAAATACCACTGAAGAATATCCCTCACAACTCTACAACCAGTTAAGAATTCATCATAATCTTTCAAGAAAGAGTTGAGTTTTCACCTAAACCAACATTCTTGCTTTGACTCACAGACAACCAACACAATTTAGAAAGTTTTAAAAAACTGGCATATTTGTCTAAAATTCCTAATGGATCTCAAACTGCCATTGCCATGGTAACCTGTGAATAACTTTATCCTCGCCTTTGCCAATTATGCAATTTTCTGGCTTTTGGTACCCAACACATTCGTTATGCCTAAAAATTGTAGGGTTTGGGGGTGAGGAAACTGTATCGGTCTTATCCAACACATACCCTCTTGCTCAGTCCTGGTCATTTCTTCTAGTTTCTTCTGCTTCAGCGTGTCCACCACATCTGCAAGGCTTCCTTTGCGGCGTTCTGGTGTTCCAAAATTAACACTGGTCATTAGCTCACTGCGGTCACGACCTCCTTCGTCGGGCTTGTTTGGTGAGGTAGAGGTATTTCGGAAGGAATATAGGGAACATAACTTACTACTCTCTGACTCCTGCAAAGAAACAATACAATGTGAAAACATAGGCTATTCTCTTACGTCAGAAGGATCTCAAAAAGGTAAAAGTTGAAAGCATTACTTGTTACTCTGTAATACTAATGAACCTACATGTATCCTCCAGTTTCTGAAATGAACATTATGATTTGAATTTCTCAGTTTCAGTGCTTGACAGGGGCTCTTTTTACCTTAAGGCCAGTCCTCTCCATGCTTCTAATGATCATACTTCATGCCTAAGATACTCCTCATCAAGGATTTTCCTTGTCAGAAACAAGCCACTTTTTAACACTTTTTTCAATGAATTTGTTAAGCTTTTCCAGTTTTCTTTAGTTCCTTAAGTAAGGGCAATACATGTAGCACTAAGAAAGAAAATACAGGCAAGGACAAATTATTCCTGGATAGATCCTCAGCTAATGGAAAACAACATAACTTAAAACCAGAAAGAGTTAGGCCAATAATAACTGAGGAGCAAGGAATCTACTTCACAGTTAAATAAAGCTTATGGTATGTGTCTACCCATGCTCACTCATTGCTCTTTAAATTAAACCCTTTTCTTAAAGAATGAAGGTTATAATGCTTCTAATATACAAAAGGAGATGTTACTCTCCAAGCTAACATAGACAAGAATGAGCAAGGAAATGAGTTTACGGTAGAGCAAGTCGCATATGCTGATACACTATTGAGACTACATGTATCAGAGAAGGTGTTTGTTATATAGCCAAAAACACAGAAAGAGAAGTAAAAAGGGTTCATCTCCCTTGTCAATGGATAAGGCATAGTATTTGAGCAATAAGCTAAAAAAAAAAGGCATCAAAAAGCAACGAGTAATGCCAATTCTCCTCAGTTTTATGATATCACCCAACAGTCAAGCCCTTCGTGAACTTCTGTGGCTCAGACTCCTCATTCTCCCAACCACAGATGCAACATTTGCTGCATCTCCACTTTCACTCTTTCAGTTAAAAAGAGCACAAATTCTTCAATTTGCCCTCAAAAACTCAACCATGGGAATTTCTCACACATTTCCCTTTCCAAAAGTATTATTCTATTCTCATTTTTAACAGTACCAGGCTAAGAGTACTAAAAATTGGGGGTAAAAAAATGTCAAGGTTTTTTGTTTATGGTATGCCTAGAAATGTCAGTGTGTATATTCAATGCCATAAAACAGATTTTCTTTAAAATTAAAGAATAATAATAATAGTGGCAATATATTTAAGGATTAAGAGATGAATTAATAGTTCTATCAAAAAATCATTCTCCCAATGCATAGTGTTCCCCACAAACAATAATATTCCTACTACTCTATGAGCTGAAAATACCCATCTACAGAGTACTCAAGAAACACATTGGGAAGTGTCCCAGGTGAAACAAGGTCTGAAGAAAGGAGGACTATAAAACATTAGCCATCAGCAACAACATCAGACGTAAATCTTTGCTTCAGTCTTGAACGGATTAAGAAGTAGCTGTGCAATGTAATAGAAGGAGCAACACTAACAATGAGCAAGTGTGGTAACTAAGGGCTGTAGACTGCATAGAAGGTGGTGGTGACAAATCATCAGCAAGTACAGCAGTACATGATCAGCACAACACTATTATTGCCATTGGAGAAGGAGACAGCATTTGCTAGTGATGTTGAAAATGTTTTTATTCACCAAGACAGGAAACTAGAAGAGACACTATCGCATCCCAGCAGTAGCAGCACCCCTGTCAACACAGTAGGAGTGACAGAGGGTTTGTAAGCACAGACAGAAAGAGAGGTGACATGGAACAAAAACTTTACCTCCATTTTTTCATGTATCAAACATTAAAGAATTTTTCATTCCATCCATCTGTATTCATTAAAGAATCAAACATCACAAAGGACAGCGATATCTTAGACCAGGTACAGAGGTGAATTTATTTAGTTGCCTTTAGAAAAGGAAGGCTTTCTTATCTTCAATGGTTTCTGAAAACTACTTTGCAATTTTCTTAAAACTTGGTCTAAGTTACAATGGAGATGAAAAAAGCATCTTCTAATATTTTTCAAATTTAAAACTTGAATTTCTGTAATACATTTCCTCAGTGAAGAATTAATACTATATAACATGGCATTTTCACCTTCGAAGCCTACAGTACAAGAGCAGCTCAGTAATTTTAAAGGAGTTTGTTCTCAAGAAAGCAACGTCCTCTTACAGTACATGAAGCATATCCATCAGGCTCAATGCAGGGTTTTTCATGCTCTCAGCAAGGAACATTAAAAGTCTATTGTTTAGGCCGGAAACAAGAAGATAAGGCTAATCTGTGGAGCAAGTAGAAATGACTGAAAGTTCTTCCTCCTGATAACCTATCCTCTCCCTCGTCTGGATGCGTACGTGGTCCAGCACACTGTTACTTCGCTGCTAATGAAAGAGTCTCCAAGTCCTGCCTCTGTTAGGCAGCACATCCACACTTTTTCTTGCCCAAAAAACTGCAATGTCCATAATGAAGATGAGACCAGTTTAAACTCCATGCAAATGAAGTACATTTATGGAATGGAGGCAGAATGACAGCCTTTGCAAGAATGAGGATCTGTCCAACTAATAGATAATTTTATGTTGTCAGTTTTGTGGGTAATTAAAATGTGGAATAAAAATAAAAGAATAAAAGGTATCCCTAATATTTTTGGTTCTATTTGACCCTACAGCTATAGTATTGGGGTCACTAAACAGCTAATACATTTGCAGTGTATTATCTGAATTGGCACTCTAAGAAACCCAGCAAGAATGACTTTCTGAGCCCCATCTTCTTTTGAAATCAGAAATAGTTAAAAAGAGTGGCTGAGGATTCAGCAGGAAAACTGCACAAACTGAAAGGCATTCAAGGGATTAAATGGGCAAATGGAAAAACTGTAGACCAGTCCAGTGTAAATATCTTATCTAATAATAGCAGAACTCAGCTAGAAAAATCTAAATCAGCTGCATGTACAATTATCTACAAGAAACAAAACCAATTCCCATGCATTCTATGATTCTAGATAAATTTGTGAATAATCTACAAATAAGACGTAGCTAAAATGAAACATTGAAAAGGTTTTGGAAGAAATTTTATAGCTACGCAATCAGAGTAGATATTTTTACTCCTGTGTATCTACTGTTGGCAGCTTTCTTTTTTATTCCAACCATATGAACAGGTTATATTGACCTCACGTCCGTGGCAAACTAGACAGATCAAGGAACAATGGGGCAAGGGAAGCATTTCTGTTATATTTTCTCTAGAAAGGTGACTCAACTACATTTGAAGGGAAGTTGTTACTGCAGCATTCAGTTTGTTGAAAATAAACATCGCAGCAAATTTATGAAGAATTTTAATTTGCTTGGTGGACATTATAATTTTTTGTGGACCAATGCATGTCACATTTAAGTCCCAGCCCCTTACCCACTGCATGACCAAAAGTGCAACTATCACATACATCAGATGCAGGCCTGGCAATCAAAAATTAATTCACATTGACATTCACAAACAGCATGCAGATACTCTGCTAATGTAACTGGAAATACCTGATGGCCCATGTACCCTCTGAAAAGAGACTAGTGGATCATATGTGTTGTCTGAGAGAAGAGGTGTATCATCTCCATAAGTTGTTCATTGGTCCTCTTGCTTTTATGCATAAGGTACTCTCACTAGAAAATCTGGAGTCCAGAATGGAAGAGGACAACCATGCTTCTTATCATAGAACAAGAATATAAATTCAAGGTTAGGAAATGACAACCTGGTTCTTTTGAATATGGGAGGATTCAATAATGGAAGAGATCCTATACTTGAGAAGCTTTATGAAGCCACCTTTTACAGAATGAGGAAGCTTCAGTTCATTTGACCTGAAGAGAGGAAAGAAAGGATGCTGTTAAACGTATTTTTCATGCTTTTTCCAAGAGCATGGAAGACAAGGTAAAGACAAATAAAGTGGCTAGCCAAGATCAACTCAAATGTTTTCATTTTGCAAAATCCTGCTGAGCAATCCACTAGCACTGATGAAAATTCTCCATGAAAGTCAACTTTTCTCAGCGTAACTGATAAGAATTAATAAGAAAATGGGCAAGGGAATATGACTGATATGAATGTCCACTTAACATATTTGGACAAAATCTGGTGCCCAAATTCATCCAGTAGCTACATAATACACTAGACAACTGACACATCCCTGAATTCTCAGGTTTAAAATTCATGTATTTCTGTAAAATGGCATTTTAAGTCTAAACTTGAAATAATATCTTCAACACATGACCATGCCTTTGAAAGGTGCTTTTCACAAGTGTGCTATTCTTACTGATTTCAGTGATTTCCATGTAAGGAGGGGGTAAAAAGGAAAATATCTTATAATATGATAAATAGCAAACATTTTGTCTATGGACAAAAGATTTAACACAGAGCATGCTTCTTCATCCAACATTGGTGAAGTTCGGTCACTAAACCCTACACATTTTTAATCTTGAGTGTATTAGGATTAATTCAATTTCCAGTCAAGAAATAGAACAATATCAACATTTTAATAAAGTGTCAGTATCAAAATATTATGTCCATCTGAAGCACATTTTACTTCAGTAAAGCACAGAGTGCTTAGAAAAGAAGAAATTGAAGAAAAAGCTATATTTGTAAAATTTTGAATTTGGTCCTAACAGAAAGTGTTAGGTAAAAGTAGTGCTTACTACAGATAACATAGCAAAGTGGGTTTCTTCTCAGTTTGATCCAAAGCAACATCTGGTGCAGATTGCTCAGGATCCCACTATATCTTTGCTAGACTTATAAAACTATCCTCTCACTCACACACTAACACTGGATAATTGTAGAAAAACAGTTTATGCCCATACCAGATTACACAAGGGCATTGCACAGGGATTTTTGCCTACCACTATGGTGGCATTTCCAGACTAGCCCTTAATAATTGGCAAACAATAAATTTTGAAGATAGCTTATTACACAAAATTAGGCACAAATCTAACTCCTTAAGGAACAATGTGTACGATGATTTTACATCTTAAGCTTTTTCTTTGCCTTACTGTGTCAGATATAAAAATGTTTTAGGTTGAAGAGGTATTTATTTGCAGAGATGACTAAACCAGAAAATCTTACTGCCCAGCAGCTGAAGACAGAAACTCAGTCTGGACCACTATTCCAGCTGCTTACTATTCAGCAAGGACAAAATTGAGTCTATTTTTGAAATGTTGGTTTTTAATATCAAAGTAAATAAAGGGCATTTTTCCTGTATACATTTCCTTGCCAGCCCATTAGCACAGACAAAATTTTATTATAGATCATTCAACCCACTGTGTTTAGCATTTTGACAAAATGTCCCTATTATAACAGATTAAATACCTATATATAGCCATTAAAATTTAAGGATTAGGTTTCAAAGTGGACAAAATGGAGAAAAATAAATAAATGCACAAAAGACAGAAAACCAGAAATTAGCAAGGCATGAATACTAAAATACTATGCATGGCTCACTCAGGGATAGGTAGCCCGTGCATGAAATCATGCTTTTACTTACCCGTAAAACCTCTATATGTGTATGTCAGTGAGAAAACAACATTAAGACTTCCAGTGCAATATGGTAAAAGCTCTCCTAGGTCTATCCTTGGCCTTTTTCATGTTAGAGAGGCAGCATGCTTCTTTAACCAATCCCAAATTTGCTTTGAATATATGTAGTCCAACAACAGTGTTCTTAATCTCATCAGCTTTCCAGGCTGCCTGGTGTAAACAATGAGTGGCGTGTTGGCCATTCCTTTTAGAGTTGCTGTGAATGGCTCAAGTATAGTTTTGCTAATGGCAGAAACAATTCTGTATAATTACAAACCACAGCTTGGAATAAATAAAGACGGAGACTCTTTGTGACTACATACATGGTATTTTCTTCACACTCCATAATAATTCCTTTAAAACTGTTACATTAAGATAATATGTATAGATATTTCAGCATGCCTTTTGCTCTGAGAAAATTATTTTTTAGCACGTACATTCACTAAATTTCACAAGTTACATTGGTAAAATTCTTCAAAAAGAGAGCGCCACTTAGTTTCTGTACAGAGGAAGGAAAATCCTTATACTTTCTTAGGTGTTTCTGTCAAAAAGGGATTGAACAAATAATCATAATTTTCTTGTTAGTGTAAAAAATATATTTTCTTGTGTATTTAGATTCTAACAGTTTAATTAGTTCATTTTCCCATCAGTGGTTCCACTGGTTTTAACAGGATAAATGAGGGCGTACTGCTGTAAGTGATGTAAATAAGGGTATTGAAAGTTAACCCAGTATTTTTCATATTGGAAGCTAATGTTTATAGCAGAATCTGCAAACTGAACCATGAGCCAACTTGTGTCAACTTTTCTGAAGCCCTTTCACTTCCAAAATAGAGCAAACACACACAAAATGACCGTTCTATCAGTGAAAGATTACAGGCTAAAAACAAGATTCAGTATTGCTCCTCTGAATCGCCAAAGTACAAATTACAGGCACTGCATTTGGGGGCTGAGAAGCAACATCTCAGTTTGGGGACTCCACAATCATGAGCGGAGAGCTGGCTTGGGACAGATCTCTTTGGGATCCTCATAAGGGTTAAGGGCAGACCAACAGTCTGGTGAGCTGGATTCTCTGGTCAGGAGCCTTAGAAGGGGGAAGTGCACGAGGCTGCAGATTTTAATGAAGAGATGCTGCAATTCCTTTATGGTGGCATTTACGTTTCATGCAGGGAGGATAGATTCTGTCTCAAAGAGAGAAGCTCTCTGAAGGTGAGAAAAGAGGAAAACTCGGGAGCTGAAACTGTGGGCTGTACAAAATCAGGGTCACAGTGTTATTTAGCAATTTAAGAATAACTACTGTCAACTTCGATTGAAAGTTGACGACCGCAATCCTACTCAATAGCCAGAGAGAAAACTTTCTGTAAGAGTTCAACTGAAATTGCAGGATGAATGGCCAAGAAGTAGAAAGCAAATATCACTAACATAAAATGTGTTAGCTGAATTGCTTATTTCCATGTGGATGAGGCTTTTCTGTTATAAAGGGATATTTATCTGTCTCTGCATTGAATGGGACACATGTAAACACCCCAGGAAAGTTGGATATCCAGAGTGGTTTTGATTCCAAGTACTAGAGGCATGCTGGCACTTGGAACTAGTAGGGAGTTAACATATAATGAAAGCAAATGTTTACAAAATCATTTCCAATCACTACATTAAACAAGGTTTCCCATTTTGAGGAATTTAATTAAATAGAATTAAGAGAAATTAAAAATCTAAGTGATCATTTCCAATTCTCATCTAATTTAAAAAAACCAAAAGTTTTATTACGAAAGATTTATTTAAATCCAAGGCTTGAGAACGACTGCTATGAGCTATTGCAAGAACATCATTTGTAACGTCTCAGCAAATTATGCTAGTGGGAGGGCAAATGGCAAGTAATGGAATAAAACCTCAAGTCTTTAACTCAGCGTTTACTCTGATAAAACTTACACCGATTTCACTGCCAAAGTATAGGCTGAATACAATCTGTAAGAGGCTTGTATTTCATCTTTTATACACATCTAAAAACCTCAAAAAGAAACAATACAACAGTAAGCACTAGCTCTAAGCCAAGAAATATTACGCTAAATTAAGAAAAAAAAAAAAGAGAGAGAGAGAAAAATAGCTTTGGTTTAGATCAAAGGTTTAAAAATGAGATGACATAATAATCAGGCATATATGATATGAATATGGTCTCATGACCGCAAGACTAGATATCTGTTTGGAAGGAATAGGCAGGGACTTTTTGTTTGATGTAAAATATGACCACTTAATTGCAGCAATCTCTTCATACTCAGTTGTTGGAGCAAACCAAATGAATCCAGGTACACCAACTTTTGGGTGGAGAGATTTCAGAAGGATACAATCTTTCAACTATGTGATTTAAACCCTTCCCTTTGCAAATGAGCAAATCTGTGAAAAACGTTGACAGGCATTTTGCTCCATTCCAGAATGGAAAATCATCTCAAAATTCTTAAATACAATGACCAATCATTTCTACATGGCAATCAACTCACCCACAAATGATATGCATAAACTCATGTGCTTTTGTAAGAGTTAGATGCTAAGGATTTCCTTAATTATCCAAATACCATATGTCCTAACTTCCTGTGTTTAGGTTGGTAATAAATCACAACAATATTGAGACTTTATGCCCTGGACTTTGATTAAATGCTCTTATTAAGAAAAAGTAATGGATAACCATTTACAGAATGAGTATTTAGACTTGTATTTTCATCTAAACTGAAACTGAGGATGCATTGTGATCAGTCCCAGCTGATTAGCACTGTTTACCTTTTGGGTAAATAAAGACACATATTTTGTGATGTATGCTTGTCAGAAGCTGCCAAATAAAACAAGGATTGTGTGGCTTGGATATTCCAGACCACTTTGTATATATCCAACTTCCTCTTACTAGGTCGTCTTAGTTGTCCAACTTATAACTAGATCTATTGTAAATATCAAAATAAAATTTGTATTTATGTTTTTAGCAATATCAAATGCACGTGGAAATCCTTCTCTGTATATAGTTACATGACATGTATTGCATGCTTTATGTTTCCCTTTTAGCATTTGCAGAGGAATGCATGCAGGAAACCAGCCTGCTGCATAGAGTACTTGTATTTCTTTGAGGTAAACACTGATGAAACATTTGGAAGATTGAAATAAAAACAAGACATTTATGAGACATAAAGGTATCACATAAAACTGTTGTGAATTACAATAACACTGGCTGAATCCCAGAACAGATAATCCTTATAAACATGCAGGAATGTTGTAAACTGTATATGAATGTCAGTGATACAGTACATTAGGAGATTCATATTACACTTGGTGCTATGTAACTCTCAGTCCCTGGATTTTTCATGGCCTCAAAGATTAAAATAAATATATGTACTATCTTTCCTTCCTCCATGAAGACATTTTATGTACACAGTTTTATTATGCTGAACAAAGATACCAAAGCCTGTTTTTTCTTGAGCTGTCAAAGTACAAAAGAAATGCAAAAAGTCCTTGCACAGATGTAGTAAAGTGCTGGATTTTATCTTTTGGCAGGTGCTCAATATGCAGCCCACATAATCACATGTTAATGACTGGAGTGTGTTAATCAGCATGCATACCTGATTCCTTCTTGCCCAAGGAAAAAAAAAATTTAACAATTTAGAGCATGTTAATGCCTCTACTTTTGAAAAAATTCATGTCAATATACAGAAGTGAATTAAAAACTTTTCAGAAATTGCTTTATTAAAAAAAAAGAAATGTTAAAGTAAGAGAAAGGAATAAAATGACTACAGGTTTAGATGAACATAAACTACAAATCTTTTGCAAAGAATTCAGGTGATGAATAATTGTATTTAAACACAGTTCACCCTAGAATATAGGGAAAGGTTTAAAATAGACTGTGCATTTGGAAAAAAGAATGTACAGTGTCAAAATGAAAATAATACAAGTATAACAGACGTGCCAAAAAGAACAATTATTTGATTCTTCTTCAAATAAAGTCAGTTTTGTATTTCACCACCCCCATTAAGCACGTTGTCCTGCACACTTTTAGGGAATAGGTTTATTCTTTTTAATATGAAATGTAAACATCTTTTTATGCTAAAGCTAGTAAAACTAAGTCCTTGATCTTTCCAACCTTTAGACATGTGCTTAACATTATAGTTGTTGGCAGTCCTAATAAAGTCAAGTTAAGCACATACCTGAATGTTTTTGAATCAAAACAACGTGCTTGAAAAAAAATTATTTTTATCTTTTCTGCAATATATTTCTCATAGAAGCCTATTTTATAGAAAAATAAAATATCATATCATGTGCTTTTTCACACCCTTTAGTTTCAGCCAAAACTTTGTACCCATGCAATTACATATGAAGGTATTTATCTCTTTAGTTAGATACAAATTCTGATGCACTACCTGGCATGCAGAAATAATATCACAAGCACAGTAGAATTGCTTTCGATCATCACAAAACTCAGATTTGTACATGTAAATAACAGCTGCATGAGCAATTTAGCAGATACAGAATTGCCAGAGTTTAGGGCATTTATATTTGATGCATTTTATATGCTCATATCCAGCCTGTAAATGAACTAAAAATAAAATTTCAAAACATGTAATTGTATCTATAACTTTTGAGAATTGGAAGCCATGAATTTATATAACAACAAATTCACAGTGTTTAGCATGTGTAAACGTTTTTCAATGATCTCTCCTAAAAACCTGAGTTTATTTTCCTTAAAGGGAAGAACTTTCAACAAGAGAAGTTAATAACAAGGAGGGGGGGAGTGACACGATTGTGCTTGTTTTATGGAGAGACAGTAAGCACTGAAACATTAAGACCTTCAGGATACCACCTATTTCTGCCTTTCTGATGACAGTAGTTTTGCTAAAGCTATATAAAGTTAAATTTGATACTTGGTGACTTAAAATTATTTTTAAAGGAACAAATACATGTGGCATTAAGAGATCTTCACTTTTCCTGCGGCAATTACAAATCTGCTATCAGTACTGCTGAGACCTACATCCAGACACAGTGGAAAGGTAGCAAGCTTTTCACTCTTTTGGCAAGAAGTCAACAAAAGACAGAGACTTGACATAATCATGAAATATATGTCGATATTGCCATTTGAGATAAAATCCAATGAGATACATTTCATTTCTAAATCCAAGGGGTCTCTGAATAACGCTACAAAATGTATAGGGAAATATAGCATGTATTTGGAGGTAATTAAGTTGTATTTGTATGTGTATATGTGTTTGTTTTTCCTCACTCACAGGGAAATAACACACATACTTTAGACTTGACTTGCTGCTGTGGTTCCCTGTAACAGTCTCTCACTGCATCACTCCAAGTAACAGCAGAGTAGTGGATGCCCTCATTCTGTGCATGCACACGCTGCCTATATACCCCCTACAGTGGTGGGCAGGGGAGGAACATCAGTGGGAAAAGAAAAGAGTACAGTGACCGTCACAGTGATACATCATCATGTACAGGGATCAGCACAGTGCCTGCGAGTTCTTCACAAACCCTGGCTGTTACCAGACTGTTATTTTGGGACTGGGGATGGGAACAGAATTTGCCTCCCTCTTCTTTTTACTGTTGGGGGTGGGGAGGGAATTCTGCAATTTGGAGAAAGATTCCAGATTTCATTAGGTCAAAGCTGCTCAAATTTATTGTTCACGAGGCCCACATCTAGCCTTTACAGCCATGGGAATACACCATCCCATTCCTCAAAGAAGATCAGTCCACTTGTCCATCTAATTTTGTATCTCGTTATTGGCACTGTTTTCTCCTGATACTTCAGTGCAAAAATAAAAAAACCTTCATAATTTAACTTACAAGCTGTGCTGGGCTCTATATGAAGATGGGGACCGTTCCTGGTTCCCCCGTGAACACAGCACAAATTATGATTATCCATTTCTTTACATATTTACTAGTATATATATGATTAGGATACAGCAATTCAGTTACTATTAAATTTAGCAAAAGTAAGTATTGTTTAAGCTTTCTGTTACTTAATTGTCTAAGTATTGTAAGCTTTCCCCCCTCATCCTCTCTCAGTCTGTTTGCCCCAAGAGAGCCAGGTTTTGGATGCAACCTAAAAATTTGACTGTATTTCTTGCCTGCTACTCACTGTCCATGGAAGAAAGCAGGATACTTTCCTTATTATCTTAGTACCACTTTGCCCTCTTCCCTACAGTTTACTGCAGCAAACAGATACGTCCTTAGCCTGAAATAGATTTTATTTTCTAGTAGAACTACAGGCAGCAATAAACACCCATATGTCCAGGTATTTTTATATTAAGTTACAGTTAGAAATATACATATAATCTTTTCAGCTCAGCAATACGAAATTACAGAAATCTTTTGGTTGTTTTATTTTCTTCCCACTATAACATCAGATTGGCTGGTGATATGATACTTGCAGTGTAAGTCATTACAGGTCTGACGTTACAGTTGTTACACATTGCTGAATCTGTCAAATGAAAAGGGAGCACAAAGGGAATTTCCAAATGCAGCTGCTATTTCCCATTTGTTAAATCCTTTTATTACACCATATAAGTACACAGCTGGGAAATACTATAGAGTGGGAGTTAAAACAAAATATTTTGGCTTCCAGACATTCAGAATACACAAAGGACTCAGTGGAAAGCAATGCCTGATATCAAAAGGGAGTGAAAGTTTGAAAACATTTCTAGCCAGTGTGGGTTTTTTATGATAATACACAATGTAGTTTAAAGGTATTTTATATTACAGAAAGTGCTGCATACCATACATGTTGGGGAAAAAAATCAATCTTTTTTTTCAGTCAAATTGCCCTGCTACAGTATCTTTTTTTCACTTAAGACCTGTATGGCCCTTGTAGCACATTAAGATACATACTGTGTGTGCTCTCACAAATTCCAGTGAACTCCTTAGTAGTTTTAAGGGCACAAAGGATGAAGCATTGTGCCTTTAATTAGATACCACATAAAAGAGAAATTTTTTCCTCCCCATATGTTGACACAGCATTCTTTGAATTTACTATCTTATAACCAGACAACACACTTTATTGATGCATTTTAATGACAGCACTACTGTCTTTACTTTCAGTATAAATGGTATGAGCAGGTGCTTCTTCAAATCTGCTTTGAAAGGATCCGTCTGGGAAAGGTCAGAAAGCACTTACCTTCTGGGAATTTGGTTTTATTAAGTAGAAAAGCAGTCACTACCACAGCACCTATCTCAAAATTGCCCAACCACCTTCTGGAATTTGTCTTTCTGGAAAGAAACTCCTATCCTCCCTTAAAGGAGTATGAAATTGCTTTCATTGGGAAAATTGCAGGTGCCTCTGAATTCTTTCTTAGCAATATTGATGCCTGTTTGGAGACTGACGTGTTTCAGAGAAACTTTATGCAATTAATTGAGGCTTAAAGGTTTGCTCATGAAGGACATAAATAAGGGACAAAAAAATAATCAAAAAGAATCAAAAGAGTTACCCTAAATGACAGTCCCTCAAGGAGAAAAAAAATTTTTTCACCAAACCAGTCATCTAACTCACCTAAACTGTAAAGGCACTGGGACCTTGCTCTGTACATTTTATATCTCTTTTAAGTGCAACCAAACAGCATGCCTTAAAACTTCAGTTTTCACTTCTAGCCAAGCCTTGTAAATTATAGCCAGCTTTGAGCTGGGCAAAAAAAAAAATCTGTTTGGTTTAGCTGAGAGCTACCTAAATAAGGATGGCATACATACCCCACCAGATTTAACCTAAGGGAATTGTGGAAACTCCTCATGATTTTCAGGACATTCGTCTACATATATGATGGAAAAAAGGAGAGAGGAAAACCAGAGTGCTAAGTCACTCAAGAAAAGTTTATGCATCTGTTCTGAAACGTGATAAGCTGGGTATTGTTTCATGCCATGTCCAAGCATTGACATGATAGTGCAGCATTAAGAAAGAAAACAGAGATTGCACTCTGTTGCTGTAAGTGTAAACCCACTTCAGAGCAATACAAATGGGTACAACCTATCATACTGCAAGAGTTTCTATCATTTTGGCTGAAGCATTACTCCAGGTCCAAGGAACAGCCTGAACCAAAAACAAATGCTGTGAGGGACTCAAGAGGCTGGGAGTTCCTTTCTCTCTGGGACACAGAGTCATTTTATCAATGTTATTGGTGTCCTAAGACCGAAATTCCGAGTTCACATGCCTCTCTGAATGAATAGGAAAGTAGCTGATGAATTCACAGATTTATTTTTTCCATCAACAAACTTGACCAAACCTTTCTAGTCTGCATCCAGCTTGTCCTCCTGCTAACATAGACATTAAAAGTATTCTGATGTGCTTATTGCATGACTTGGGCAAAAGACTGACTCTCCATCCAAAATAAGGTTCCATCTGAGCATTCTGCGTAGAAGCCATATATACAACTTACAACCTACTTTACCAAATTACTAACCTATGCTCATTTTTCTTTAAAGCTATTTTTACAGTTGAAATTTTGGCTTCTTCATGACAGTCGCCCAAATACTGAGGAATATTTTAGGCCTGACAGAAAGTTCTGCACTGGCTTAAATTGTGCATTACAAATTAGATAGCATTTTTGTGGTTTGGTTTGATCTTTTAAATCAATTGGATTTTAGAAAGAAAAAAAACCCCACTATATTAACAAAATAGATATTATGGTAGTGCTATTATTTAATTAATTCCAGGCACCACAATATGCATGAAGAATTCCAGTATCTCTGTTGATTAGTGCATTAGAATTATTATTTCTAGTCAAATTTAAAATAAGTTCATTATTGTTAGTGCTGTCAAAAAAATTCTACAATTGTTCTTTAACCTTACTAAAAGCTGCTGATTCATACTGGAAAAAAAATAAAGACTTGCTGAATAAAATCCGCTCATAGACATTTAATAAAAATACAGAAGAAATTTTATGAAAAGGCAGGGTATTCTTTTTAAACTAACTGTGTGAATTTAATGTCTGCGAAGGCCACTTTATGGAGAGTCTGGAATTACGATGTTCTAAATTTACAGAACACCTGGCTGCTCCACATACCTTACTTCTGTTCCTGAGGAACACATGCAAGGAAAATAAATTGACTGAGATGCTATGCCCATTCAGTCTTCGTTCAGTCTGTCCATATATTGCACAGTTTGGGGGATGCAGAGACAGAATTACAGCTGCAAAATAATTTTATCTAGGCTACTGAAGAGAATACAGATAATAATTCTGATCATTGCTAACATCACTTATATACAAACTGGTGACCTAGAGCAGAAGACCATGACATAGTTACTCATAAACACCTTTCCCCTCCACAAAAAGTTGTCATTTCCTATAAATAGAGCAGGATGTCTGTGTCACCTAAAATGCCAGCTTCTTTGCTGTGGTATAAAGCTATAATATTCTAGATTTGGTGGGTTCTATTTCTTAGAGAAAAGTAAAAAAATACATTAAAGTTTCTTCCTTCAGCACAACACTTTGCAGATGACAAACAGTTGTGAGCTACATCCTCCTGTCAGAAATTAATGCTTGAATATACGAGCTAAAGAGGTTATGACATAAATCAAGGTATGAATGAAAACACGATAAATAGATGCATTTCCTTTCCGAAGGTGAACTCATCAAATGACCTCATTCATATAGACCTGTATACTTAAGAAGATTATACAACTGTAATTTACAATTACACCACATTGATGTTGATTTATTACTAACACTGACACTTTAACATTTAAAAAGCTTTACATCCATGAAGGATTGTACTGAACATGTCTTTCAAAATGGAAGTGAACAGTCTTTTACAATACTAATTTAGAAAGCCACTGTGAGAACTGTAAAACTCACCATTCTGTGTTGGGCTGAGATGACTCCATCCCACTCGGGATCTTGTTGGATGGTCGTGACCAGAGTTGGTAGCTCCTCGGAGTGAGGTTTGTTGTGCATTACATTATGTAGAGGCAGATGAGAGGTCGCATGCTGATCACTGTTGCCCTCTTCCTTGTCTCGTGATGCTAAGTCCTGGGTCATTGTTTCCTCTCCATCAGCTGCACATGCAAACGGAGAGGTAGCCTGCTTGGAAGACATTCTTCTACAAAACAAGAAAAGCAGACAGAAAGAAAACATTGGTGGTAAATGAAAAAAAATCAAGCTCAAAACAGTCCTCTAAACACACTGGACTTGCCTACAACAGTTAAAAATTAATCATATGCAGTCAACAAAAGTACTCTAAAAAGTAAGGGTTTGGGGGATCTGGATCCAAAACACTGAGATAAAGTATTCACTGATGCCAAGTCAAGGTCAGGGTTAAGATATATGATGTCATTCTATTCGTTTAGACTTGTCAAACAATATGATTTTCTCCAGCCATAAGAAAATAGTGATTTTATTGGTATTTTCATGTTGATTTTGCATAAGAGTTCAAGTCTAAACTCCTACTCACATGAGAAGTCTGAAGGTTGTAAGCAAACATTTAAAGGAGAGAGTCCATCATGCTTTCCTAACCTCATTCCTTGCAAGCAGATGTTTTCTACATAGATGAGAATTTTTAAATCCGTTTCAAATTCTGCTAAATAAGTCCTTCTGCTGTTTGTTTAAAGCTGTATCTGCTCTTAACCTGTTTAAAATTTTACCCAGTTTTACCTTTTGGAAAATGTTTTGAGATGTTCATGTAAAAAGTGTTCTAAAACTGAATGGTTTATTGAATGGATGGATAATATCTGAGTAATCTTTTACAGTTTGAACTAAAAACCTAAAATAATTATGTTTCATTTCATGTTAGGGATTGAGTATAGGATATAGCTCAACAAATTACTTTAAATGACTTTAAAGTGTAATGAATAAATGCATTGATTTATGTTAAATGTCTTTCCTAATAATGGCCTCTTACTACCATCTCATATGCAAACACAGCTTTCACCACAGTTTCTGCACTTAGATGAAAATATAACTGACTTCAACTGAAAATCTGAAAACACTTTGTTTAAAATTTCTAATAAGATTAACTGCAACTGTTAAAACAATCATTAATAAACCTGAAAGAAGACAGCTAAAATATCTTAGCTATCTTCCCAGGTTTTAGTAACTTTAGAATATCCTTGACAATAGAATTGCTGAGAAACTAAGGAATAAGATCTTCACCTTAATTGCTTCTTAACAATAATTGATTTCATACCATTTCTTTAAAAATGCACAAATCAGTTAACATAGGAAACCACATGAGCATTTTTCAAATTAGCAAATCATTAACTTGCTAGTACTGTTTCTACAGACAAATAAATACTGATTAAAGGGTCTGGAAATCTGAGACTAACAGTTAAATTTACAAATCTGTCACATGCTTTCATGAATATTACAGTGAAGGAAATATCAAGTGCAAAGAAAAATAATTAAGTTAATTCCAATTTAAACAGTAGTTTTTATGTAGCAGCCTGTGTTTCACATAGGATTTAACAGCTAATGCTAAATTTCTCACAATTAATGAGGGAGTTCAGATTTAGTATCCTACAGTGAAAAAAAAATTAATATAGGATCAACTAATCTAATTATGTACAGTTCTATATGAAAGTATTACAAGCTTTGAAGTGCTTTGAAACATATTAAAACACTGATACCTATTTAGAATAACTATTCTGTAAATAGAGATAATCCTGCCTCTTAAACTCGATATTGGTGAGGCAAAAAAGGTTTGTGTTTTCTTTAGAGGACCCTAAGTGTAAGTGGGAGTCTAATATTAATGTTGCAAACAAGCAGAACTGAGGAATTTAAACTGTGTATTACATTCTTGCTACACTAAAGAATTTGTGTTGATGCTACAAAGAACATGCCAAGAGTTCAGCAACCAGCATTACTGTACGTACTTCAAAAGGTTCTGGTTCATAATTACTATGATCCAAGACAAAATAAAAGGTTTACTTTCCCTTTTCTCATTAAAATAGTCATTTTAATGTAATCACTCACATGAAAATATAAGTCAATGCTCTATGCAATTTGAAAACCAGAGATGAGAACTGAAAGTCACAATAAAGGATTTTCCTTTCTTTCACCTTCTCAACAGATCTCATTCCTGTTTCAGACCGAACGAGCTTCTGTGAAAAGAAATAGCTATGGCTGTTTCTTCACCATAAATTAATCATGACACAAAACTAGAAATGAGAATGTCTCTTAAGAATAATTTCAACTACAAACTGCACCAATGAATAATAGTGCACAATCCTAATTAAATACAACTCTGCAGCTGCAAAAATAGGCTGAATCTGTCCAAAGCTATGAGTTGGCTTTAAAGGCTGGTTTGTTAGGGACTGTTTTCTTAAGGAAGGCTGGGCCCTCAGTCTTAATCAGCCAATAAATTATTTCCTGCAATTACATTAAATAGAAAATTATCTTCAAATTGGGAATGTTAATTGAAAATCAAAATTCAGACTGAAGTTTAGAAATTACATGCTGAATATAATTAGTCTAGAAAGGCTTCACCTCTATTTCATAAACAGGCTTTCCGTACTTCCTCGAGTGACCATTCAGTAAAGCTATCTACTGGTAATGCACTATAGAAGAAACACTTTTTCTTTGCTATATACACTAATATACTTTCCCCTTATTCATGAACGTTTTAAACACAATTAAATAAAAATCTCTATTTGTGTTCTGTTGTTTAAGTTGATTACATAGAGAAAAGGGGACTCTGTTAACCTTAAAAATAAAATTATATTGACAAAGTCGCATTCACTAATAACATCAAGCCATGCCCAGCAACTTTTGTCTGTACTAGACTAAGAGAATGGACCAAGAGTAGGGTTCAAATGCTTTCTAGCTCCACCTACGCCTTTTCTCCACAGCTGCATTATGGTCAGACGGATTTTCATATTGCACTTTACTCAGTTACCTATAGTCCCGGAGCCTGAAAAGAAAGACAAGCTCAGGCAGGCCTCCCAGGCACTTGCTCTCCTCATGACATAATTTTTAGGGGTGTGTTTCACTTCTATTTTCCCCCAAACCTTTGTTAAAATGGCAAGATTTCGCATATTAATTATGGTCAGAGGTCAGCACTTAATGGTACCTTTCAGGTTTTTGGTTGCTAGATTTTAAACATCGGGGTAAAAGGGACAGAGATGTAGGACCCTGCTAGATTAAGCCCCCTACCTTCTTTTCCCAGCACAGTCATTAACTCAATCAATAACCCTCATGCGTACACGTCTTCTGAGGGTGCCAGGTTATGCACCAAATATTGATTATGCCTGGGCTTATAATCAGTAAAACAGAGTAAATATAAACTCTGAGACTGGGTGTTAGTCAGTCAATTACTTCATGCAGGTTTTTACTCGTTACCTGTTTGGTTTTACTTAAATGGGAGAATTCTGCACACTGAACTCCATCAGGTCCAAACACACAGTTCAGCCAATAACTCCAAGGCCTCACCAAATTCAAAGGGAGAAGAATCTGGCCCATTTGAGTAGTTTATTTTTATGATAACATTAAATCATAAACAAGTTGTTGTGTTAAAATGTTTTAATGTTAAAATATGAGTATCAATAGCAGTCAAATTTTAAGCCATAGTAACTTCCCAATTTTACATTTAAAATATTCCAAATGCATTTGCTAACATCCCTGGTGAGAGGAAAAAAAAGATCAATATTCATAATAAATAAGGCTTGTAAAACATATCAGAAATTTACTAATTTCCATTATAATTTATTTTATTTTTTCTCCTATTATCAATTAAATTCACTCGAATGATTTTAAAAAAAGTTTCTGATAAAAAATATCTCCCTAGTTATAACCCCTGCAAACAGGGGTTTATAATGGAAGTGCTGACACAACCCTAACTACAGCAGCGCAAATGGTGCCGCTATAATACACAAAATCAAGTTCTATTATTCTAAACTATCCTCGCTCGGGGGGTTTTCTTTACTGTGCTCCCAGACAAACTGCTGAAGCATGAAAAATTTAAATGCAATCAAGTGGGTCCAATTCTACTTTACTAGAACAAGTGTCTACAGTGGTACAATCTTAAAAGAAGATGCAACAGATTTGTTTGGTGCTTTTCTTTCTTTTTTCTTTTTTAGCTGTTTATTTATAATACTGTGCAGTGAAGATAAAATAAGAGAGGAAATTACACTCACATTATATCAGTATATTGATTACACAGCACACAATCAGAAAGAAAACTACATTGTGAAATTGTTGCTTTGGTTAAATTGACAGATTAGCTGAACACAGCAATCACTAAAGGTGGAAAATATACCTAATGTGTATGAAAAAAAAGTTTAAAAGGCCCTAATTATCTGAAATCCTATCACCTACTCAACTTTGAGAATTACATAAATCTTGGTTTGGATTTTCCAAAACTAGAATAAATTCTACCTCATTTTGAACTTGAGACAGAAAAAGAATGGGATCATTTATCAAAACCTCAGTAATGTTGAGGAATTGGACCCCAATTTCAGTCAGCCTCGATACCAAGGTAGTAAAGCTAAAATTGAACTGCTAAGGGTTTTTTACCTACGTAAAACTAAACACAGTCCCAAACAGCTCCATTCTCTATATATCTGACATGATTTTTTATTTTAATCCAGAGAAGAAATTCTCTCTGCTCTGATGAAGACTGCCAGTCAGATTCTCAAAACATCAGTTTTCCTTTTTTCCTACAGACAGTGTGTGTTATACCTTTCTAAATACAAATAAAAATACCTCTTTTTTTTTTGTCTAAGGCTTTTCTATGGTCTCAAATTCTTCAAACAATGTATATCTTCTTTTTCGAAACAATTAGATGATATTTCTGACATGAAAGGCTTCCAAAGCCTAAAATCTTCCATCCCTGCTGACTGCTCAAATGATTAAATGTTACACTGGAAATTATGGCTAGACCTGGTGATTTAGCTGCTAGACATTTCAGAATCAAGCCACAAAGTATTAACACAGGTCACAACAATGTGATAGCCCAGACACTGTTTCAAAAACGTATAAACTAAGCAATAACAACGAGATATATGACGAAGCAGACTTGTAGTTGGCTGGAGACTCCAGCTTCTGCTCTGCTCCACCCTCTCAAGGCATTCATAGACATAAAGGCATGTCTACACTGCAGCCACATAAATGACTGCTTTGTAATGCTGAGATATCCAAACTAATTTTAAACAAACTTGTTTCTGATAGCACTCCAACTACAGTAGCGTGGTACTCAGATGGACTAATTCATCCTGCTTTAGTGACTGCAGTATAGACATAACCCGGGTCTACAGCTCCAACAGTAGATTGGAATCAGATTAGATTAGAAATACATTCATTTACAGAGCTTTTATGAACAGTCTCCATTCCTTTTCCCCAAAGTGCCAGATTAAAGTACTTAAGTGCATGATTAACTGTAAGTATGCAAGAAGTCCACTAATTTCAAATTGGACTACTCAGTTTCAAAAAGTTAAGCACATGTCTAAGTGCTTTGGTGACTTCAGAACTAAATAAATTAAGAGAAACCATCTTTAGAAGTGCTCATAACCTTTTAAATATTTCCTTCTAAACTTTTATGCTAACCTGCTGTTCACAAAAAGTAAAATTCAGCCACAGCATCCTAGCCCACCCCACCTTCTAATAGAGCAACAAACTTGCATACTCCTCTCATAATATTAAATGTGACTTACAGGATCCTCCCTTACAAATCACCACTCAGCTTTGGGATAAATTAAACGCATTGTATACTCTTCTTTGCTTGCACTGTCCACAGTATCCTCCTCTTTCTATCTATGGCACACCTCATTACTTGGTGGCCTTGTGTCTTTCATGGATCCTCAAACCCCTTCTGAAACTAAAGAGCATCCTTTATGCAATCTATTTTGCAGTGCAAGTTCACCTATACAAGTGCTATACCTATACGAGTGCTATACCTATACAGGCCTGATGTACAACAGGGTATACTGACATAGCTGCATAGAAGTTAGGGGAACAACTTACTTATTTCTAGCTGCAAACCAGTTTAGCATTGTTTAAACATTCAGGAAAACTGATCTTTATTTTTGCTGTATAAAGATACCAGTTACACTAGTGTTCATATAGACTTAAAGAAAAATGAAAATGCTTTGCCAATAGCCAAAATATTTGGCAGCTCTGCCCCTCTAAAACAATGTTCTGTAGGCATAACTTAGTAACGTAATTCATTGTAAATCTAATGCCGTAATCTGTCTGCCATTTTAGAATAAACAGTTATTTCCTAAAATTATGAAATCTCATATCTGTTTTCAAGGAGCCTTAGTAACACAAATGAACAGTTAGTAAGATTCCATTCTCCTGGGGCCCTGCACCCCAACATGAATCCCTATGCACAAAACCTGTACAAATAGACAAGGCAGCAATGGGAGAGAATCTCCCAGTTTCTGTTCCTGGCTCTGGCTCTGAGTCACAGCAAGGCCTTAGGCCAGTCAGCACAACTCCCTCAAGCTCTTCCTTGGCTTCATGTTGCAGGAATACTACAAGAATTAGTTGCGTATGATCATAAACAGCATTGCAAGATTAGAGAGTTGCTGGTAGTCACAGCAATCACCTTGGAAATAAAAGCCTGGGGGAGGGATGGAAGAAAATATGATTCAAGAAATGACAGCTATTATGCTAACTGAGCACCCAAATCTCTAGCTGAAATAAGCATTGAGCTAAGCAATACACCCACAGCTTCCAAGATACACACTCAGCTATTCTTGCATTTGTTTTTCCAATCCAGACATATTACACTTCTGCTAATAGATATGAATCCATATCTCAAAGTTTGACTTCAGATTCAGACTTCCTCAAAGCTCAGAGGGTTTGGAACAATTTTTATGGTATTTCTTCTCATTTGTAATCAAACAATATGAGAGCTAAACAGCTCCTTGGAACTTTTTTGGAAAGCCTTTCTCTTACGTTCTGCCATCATAGTGACCTTCTCAGCCATGCAGCCACAATAAAATATTAGGGTTAGGGAACAAGTTCCTGTCTATTCATCTAGTTGTCAAAAACATTAAAATGGATGCAGCAAAACAGCCTTGCAGCCCATGATGACTTTTCAGTGAAAATCCAGTGTTTAGTCAGATTCATAAAATGCCAAAAATACAACCTACCTTTCTAGTAGGTTAAATATTCCATTCTCTTTATTCACTACCCGGAGCTTTCACTGAAAATGCCTAAGGTGAACTCACACTGAATGCAGTAAAGGGCAGTGAAAGAATAGTCATTTAGCACCTGGGATGTGCTCATCTTCACTCACTGTAGTTAATATTTTCGATAGTTTATATTTAGCTGACAATATTGCTGTCACTTTATTTAAACAGCTTCAGACTGTTCTTTGGACTGGAGCTCATATGCCCTGGAATGCTTTGACTCATGAATTGTTTCTCCTGATAATGTTACATCACGTAACCACCTCTGTTTAATTGGTTGCTATTAGCTTCTCAGTGATGACTGCCTTTAAAGTCCTGTGACTACACCATGTGTCTCTGGATATCCGATTTCTTACTGTTGGAAAAAGAAAAAGGCAGTACTGACTTCCAGCTATCTTTACCAATAACTATGGGAACAAGAGTGAGTGTGCCAAGAATTTATCCATCAGCAACTTGTTAGGATTTGGTTTTTTAGGCAGCAAGTAAAAGAATATACAATATAAATAAAAGCAATCACTAACAATAAAATTAAAAAACAATGGTTGCTATAAATAAGCATTAATTCACATATTTTTATGGAATAGAATGACTTAATTGTGTAGCTGAATGATTATATAAATGGTTTTGATAAAGGATGCCTAAAAATACGAAGAGGAATTTATTTTAGCATGTTTAGACTTTATACAAAAGAAAAGAATACATTTATTTTTTCCCTTACAAAGCCAGTTAAGAACTTGTTCTAGTAACTAGAAATCTTCCTGAGCACACTTAAACCTGATGGGCATAAGCTCCTGAAATGTTCGTTAAATCCTTTCAGTATTCTATGAGATGCATACTCCAACGGTAAGATGCGGTATTCTTACATGTTTTTTTCCTCCTACAGTTAATTTTCAGGAGGTGCTTAAGATTCCATGTAATGAGTTAAACAGTTAATTTTCAATCCTACAGGTGTGAAAACAAAAGGTCATGTGCCATCCATTTCTCTGCACCACCTAATTCAGAACAGAAATATTTTATCTACAGTCAGATTTCTCTCCCCTCCTTCCCCATTATCCTCCCTCCTCTCCATATTTCTGATTCTCATTTCTAAGTTAAATAGAGCACCTCAGTAGGCAGTGAAATGGAGTATCAATTTCAGCCTCACCTGTAGCCAGTTGCACTAAACCACCTAATTAGTACCTCCATGTAAGACGAAACAATGGCTCTGCAGCTCAGTTACGGATTGTCTTTTTAATAAAAACCTTACACTACAAGCCTAAAAACATTTCTAGCAGGCAAAATATTTCTCATTCAGTAGAGGTTACGCAAGCTTCAAAGCACTTAAATATAGGTGCCAAACCACATTGCCAGGAGCTCTTAGTACTGTGAGGTACTGTCACCTGACAGCTCAGTGAATATAAAATTACTTGTTTCTCCAACTGAAGACAATCAGATTGTCACCTTCCATTGTAATAGTGCACAACTAGGGATCAGCAAAGTGCCAACATAATTACGAGGAAGAAAACAAAACATAACAAAAATATCAAATCTAAATTTCTCTAAAGGGTAAACACATCCATCTAGCTATTCACAAAGAAAAGGAGGAGGGATTTTATTTTTACTATCAAATATCCTAGTGTTATTTAGCAATAAGATTTATATGCCTTTCATTAAGTGAGAAAGAAAAACAGCTAAAGAAGTTGATTCATGAAATACTAAAAATAAACACAGGTCAGAACCGTGCTGGGATGTTACTTGTGCACATTTAAAATACTGCAAGTGTCATCAGAGATGCTAGGGACAAGCATATGTATCTGTATTGTTGTTATTATAAACTCTTATATGTGAGGATTCATAAAAATTAATTCTAACTGGCACATGGCGTACTTTGGCACAAGCTATGCATGACGTGCCACTTTTATTTGTTTATTTAAATGACTTCACTCTTAAGAACCGAAAATGAAGTTTGAACTGCAGACTGCCTCAGAACTGGGACTTTCAGGATATTAAAAACCTGAGGAAGACCTTTGAAGGGGGTAATCTGAATACATGAGAACTAACATTTTCACCATATATTTCTTTAGGTTATTCAGCAATTGGCCTACATATTCAGGAGTGAAATTTGCATTTTGGTGATGCAGAGATCTTATAACCAGAAATAGTGTTTTACATCTACAGTAGCTCTGGGCATCCTATAAACTATAAAGGAGTGTCCTAGGTAGGATATATACTTGAAAAAATATTTTCATGTGGTTCACAGAAATGAAGCTAAACTTAAATTCTTCTTGAAAAACTTGCATTGTTGAGTGATACCATGGATTACCTTTTCTGTATCAATATTCCAGTCACTACTAATGCATACAGAAAGTTCTTGTACATTTATTGATGTATATGCACATCACCTTCACATACGTTTTAAAGTTTCACCGATGCTGGAGGAGTTACAAAAGAAGAGGGAAAAGCAAAATATGCAAAGCTGAGAATCAGACTGACATCGGTTTTTCTCTGAAGGAATATTCAAGAATGGCAGTAAGGGACAAGCAGCTTTTTTCCACCCTGCACAATTGCGCCAGAGCCAGATGTAGTCCTAACCCTTGCGGATAAAGCAGGCACAAGGACTGCTTAAAGATGTTGTTAGCCTTGGGGAAGAGCTTAAGGAAAAGATGCAGGCTCCACATAACCGGGAACACCTCCTGCATCTTGTCTCAGGCATTGCATCCCTGGGAGCTCAGGTGCAGCACTGAGAGGCTGGGCTTTCCGGCTACAACCTGCTCACAGGTTTTGGCCATTGATGCTTGCTCTTGTGCATTACGCTGTAGCATACAACACAGCACCTTCTTTTCCACTGTATTAGAATATTGATATGCTCTAGCTGATATGCCTAATTGTGGCTTTGTTTTCAAGGGGCTAAGCAGCAAATTTAGGAGGACAGATTGGGATGGGACAGTGGGAACAGAGGAAGAAAGGAAGGTAGCAAAGACCCACAACAATTTTAAAGTCACAAGCATTTTAATCAGATAAAACTAGACAAAATGCCCCACTTTCTGCAACTTTGAGAAATTCTGATTTTTGTTAGAGTCCTTACAAGCAGGCTTTTACAAGGTAGCATTTTGCACAATATTTCTTTGTTTTGAACTAAGGCTTACACAATATGATCCTTACAGATGTGCACAATGGGAACCCTAAAATGTGTTTACAGACCCCTGCAGGAACCACCTCATTTACCAGTGAGCTGCAGCTACTACTGGGATAAAGGACAGGGTAGTCTGAAGCAGCATACTGTTCAGAAAAAGATTACAGGGGATACTATGCCTAGCTGAAACTACCCAGGAAATATTTCAGAAATACCCCTGTTTGATTGGCAATATGGCCAAGAACAATAATGTGGCAACTTCACTCTTTCTCCCCACAAGCCCTCCACTGCTTGGGCTCTGCAAGTTTTCATGGGAGGGAGTAGATGGGGCCCTTTTTTCTTCATGTTAATTTACTTCAATATGAAAATACGAAGACAAAAGATAAATAATTGTAGCAGTCTAAGAATTCAAATAAAGTAAAGCAAAACATTATCTCCTCTATTAATTAAGCTAATCAGTTGCCATTAAGAAGTGCAAACAATTTAAAGTTCAATTTATTGAGACTTTGAACCTCCTATTCTTTCACAAGGTCCACAGATTAAATCTCTACCAATTTTAACTGCCTTAAAAAAAAAAAATCTAAGACATTGTTATTCATAGTCTTATTCTTAGTATGACATACTTAACAATATAAAGTATTTTCATTGTTATTTAGTAAAACAAAAAATCATTGTTTAATATTAACCGGTTTCCCAATACGGGTTTTGTATCTTTAAGGAATTCATTAAGGTATTTGGACTAGGCACTGAAAAGAATCAGAGAACATTAAAAAGTAACTGTCACAGGTAAAACTTACACTGCTTCATCATTCAGCTTGGAGAGATCAAGCAGTGCGCAATCTCTACATACAGCAGTCTGAAACTGCATCAATTGCAAAGGAAACTACAAACTCTCCCTGTCTTTTGGTTTCAGTTCTGCAAAGTACCACAAAATTGTTAGGAAGAAATAATTTGCAATAACTGAGGACCCTCAACTATCCTGTTCTTGTGGAAGATTATGGCATACAGCATCTGATCTCTAACAAGGAGAAGGAAACATGCATAGCAAAATCAACCATAAGGCTAAAGGTGAAGAGTGCCCAGGCTCTGAATTGTTCCACATTTCCCAAGTGCTCAAAGTTCCATGTTAGTATTTTTAAATGTGTCAAAGAACATCACGAAGCACAACTATCGCAATACAAAGAAAAACATAAACCAGCACACAAACCAAAGGCCCTGTCAAATGAAGGTGTGCCCAGATAATTAGAAAGTAAAAAACCAAATGTCTAAAATGCAAACCTAAAATATTGACAGTGATTTCAAACATTTTTACCATTTAAATTCAGTTAGATCCCTTACAAGTTATTTTAGCTATTACAACTTGTGATGTAGTATGCTTACCATTGAAATACACAGGGCCTTGTTGTGGTTTTCATCTCTGACCCATTTTTTCCTATATTTTAAGGATAAAACATATGATCTGCATTTGTAAAGAAGTCTTGTCTTCTCAAACGGTGTCAATTTTTGCTCAGGGCTGTATTTTGTAACAGTTTCCCACTTAGGTTTCTTGGTAATAATTTATAATAGACAAGCAAACAGCACATATGTGCAGCCTATTACTTCTGAAAACAGAGTCAAACAGTTTTGTCTTCTCATGGACATTTGTTGAGAGCTCTATTACCAATTTCAAAAGCATTGCCATACAGAACATAGAGCTTTACAGGCATATTTAGCTGGCATGGCTATCCTCCCTACCATGAACCATCAACGAGACAGTCCAGTGTCTGTGGTTCTAAACCAAATATGAATAGAATTGAAAAGAAATGTATCTGCTAATCTAGAAATTATGACACAGACATAGAATCATTATAGACTTTCGAGTATGGGTCAGATCCTCAGACACTGTAAATCAGAGCAGCTGTACTGAGGTTAATTGAATCCTCTTTATTCAGCTAAAGATATATCCTTAACAACTTTTCTTGGCATAGAAAAATTACATTGGATCCTTTTGCAATGTGAAATTCCTATGTTTTCAGTGAAAAACTGACTACTGTTACATTATTACCAGTGATCATATGACATGATAATATTCCTCC